>NW_027555514.1:155116029-155193529 GCF_003287225.1 Phascolarctos cinereus | reverse complement strand
TTTCTTCTTTGTCCATTACACATTTTAAGTATAAATGTTTGTTGTTGTTCAGTTGTTTTTCAATCTTGACTCTTCATGACCCCATTTGGGGTTTTCCTGGCAAAGATACTAGAATGGGTTGCCATTTACTTCTCCAGACTATTTTACAGATGAGGAAACTGAGGCAAACAGGCTTAAGTGTCTTGCTCAGGGTCACATAGCTAATAAGTCTCTGTGGCCATATTTGAACTCAGGAAGATGAGTCTTCCTGACTCCACGCCTGGTACTTGATCCATTCTACCATCTAGCAAATAGCTTGCTTGAATAAATCAGTTTGGCACTATTGTAAACTGTATAAAGAATGATCTTTTCTCTCTCCCTTCTTTAAGCAAATGATCTGACTATGCACACTTCTTTGAAAATGGCTCTTAAATCATTAAGCCATTTTCTGTGTATTAAGATGAAGTCAATTTCATTCTTTGTGATTTTGTTTGTTACTAGCCACAAACAGCACCTTCTCAAAATGTTCTTGACAAAGGACTGATGATAAAGAGATTGGAGGTTAAGCCTCCCTTTAAACTGAAGTCCACGAATATTCATCTAATATCTCTTTATCTCTTTATCTTTATGACTGTTGGTCTTTGTATCTGTTGGTTTGGATTATCAACTATTGAATTTCTTTGCTCTTCCCATTTTGCAACATGTGTTGGTATTTAAGCAGTAATTATCTTCATGGTGGTCCTGTTACCTATAGTTATCATTAGTTCTACAAAACAAAGACAAATAGTCCCAGGAAAAAAATGTCAATTCAGATAGGATTATATCCCTATAGCAGTAGATCTACTTGGTCACTGAATAAGAATTTCACATGTTAAGAACCAGGGGTTAGTGCTTATGGACTTTCTAAAAACCATGTGACTCAGCACAAGCAGAAGTGTGTTACATACAACAAAGGAGGATTTTGCATTTTTCTCCATCCATCCAATGGGTTGCAATGGTTAAACAGTTTATTACTATAATGGTCTAGCAACTGGATCAGGTTCTCCATAAATTAGTAGGCTAGTCCTGTGAAAAAAGATACTACCTGTCCCCAGAACTAGACTGAGATCCTTCCCAACATAGATAGGCCTGTCATAACCTAATCTTCATTGGCATAGCTTGCGAGAACCTATTGTTGCCCTAAACCACGATGAGGCAATCATAGAAGGAATTTTTTTCGGGGGTGGCAAAATTATGACATATTTTAAAAACATTAGTCATTTAAAAATAGCAGTATTTAAAGCTGGAAAGGATTGTAGTAGTCATTTATTCAAACTTCTTCATTTTACAGAAAAATAACTGATGCCCAAAGAAGGGAAGTACCTTGTCAATGGTCAAAATTTTGTACTTCCACATTTTCTTATGGATAGTTCTATGCTCTATACTCTGTACACTTTCAACTAGAGCCATACTATGCATTCTTTCTCATGGCCTAAACAGAATTTGTCCTGGGGATAGTATGGCAAGAAAAAATCCAATATGTATCAGAGGCAGGGCTTAAACCTTGATATATTATTCATGGACTCTTTCTTCAGCACTGCTTAAATATTAGCAGATGAGATAATTACCACAATTAGCATAAGGATATATCACCATTCTTCTTCAATTAAAATTCTATTTTTTTTGCATGACAAAAATAAAACCAAATTCAAATTCCCTTTTGTTTAGCACTTTTCAGCTTTCCTCAAAACAACCCTTTGAGGTCTTTTGTAGAAGTAGAGTTGGATCAACCATTTCAAGAATAATTAATTCCAATAATATATAGATTATTTGGGAAAATATGTGAAGAAGGAGTTCTACCAAATTCTTTTTATGATACAAGTATGGTACTGATACATAAACTGGAAAGAGTCAAAACAGAGTAAGAAAATTATAGACCAATTTCCCTAAAGAATATAGATGCAAGATTTTTAAATGAAATATTAGCAAAAAGATTACAGCAACTTATCACAAGAATAATATATTACACAGGTAGGATTTATACCAGGAATGCAGGACTGGTTCAATATTAGGAAAACTATCAGCATAATTGATCATAACAACAGAACTAACAGAAACCATATGATTATCTCAATAGATGCAGAAAAACCTTTAATACAATACAACACACATTCCTATTCAAAACACTAGACAGCATAAGAATAAATGGAGCTTTACTTAAAATGATAAGCAGCAGCTACCCCAAACCATCAAATGTAATGGGGATAAGCTCAAAGCATTTCCAATAAGATTGGAGGTGAAACAAGGATGTACATTATCATCACTGTTATTCAATGTGGTCCTAGAAATGTTAGCTTTAACAACATGAGAAGAAAAAGAAATTGAAGGAATTAGAGTAGGCAAAGAAGAAACTAAGCTATCACTCTTTACAGATGGTACGATGATGTACTTAGAGAATCCTTGAGGATCAAGTAAAAAAAACTACTTGATACAACAAAAAACTTTAGCAAAGTTGCAGGACATAAAATAAACCCACATAGATCATCAGCATTTACGTATATTACTAACAAAGTCCAACAGCAAGAGATAGAAAGAGAAAGTCCATTTAAAGTTACTGTGGACATTATAAAATACATTGGAGTCTACCTGCCAAAACAAACCCAGGAACTATATGTACACAATTACAAAATACTTTTCACACAAATAAAGTCAGACCTCAACAATTGGAAAAACATCAGTTGCTCATGAATAGGCCAAGCTAATATAATAAAAATGAAAATTCTACCTAAATTAATTTACTTATTCAGTGCCATATGAATCAAACCAGTAAAAAATATTTTATAGAGCTAAAACAAATAACAACAAAATTGATCTGGAAGAACAAAAGGTCCAGAATGTCAAGTGAATTACTAAAAAAAAAAAATTCTTGGGAAGGTGGCCTAACCATACCAGATCTTAAGTTTGTATTAGAAAGCAGCAATCATCAAAATTTCTTGGTACTGGCTAAGAAATATAGAGGCAGATCAGTGGAAGAGATTAGGTACATAAGACACAGTAGTCAATGACTATAGTAGTCTTCTATTTGATAAACCCAAAGACCCCAGCTTCTGGGGTAAGAAGTCGCTATTTGACAAAAACTTCTGGGAAAACTGGAAAAGATTATGGCAGAAACTGTGCATAAACCAACATATTACACTGTATGCCAAAATAAAGTCAAAATGGGTACATGATTTAGATATAAAGGCTAATACTATAAGCAAACTGGGAGAGCAAAAAATAGTTTACCTGTTAGATTTATGGAGAAAGAAGAATTTATGACCATACAATATATAGAGAACATTATAAAATGCAAAATGAATAATTTTGATTACATTAAATTGAAAATTTGTGCACAAACAAAGCCAGTGAAACCAAAATTAGGAGGGAAGCAGAAAGCTGGAAAAGAATTTTTTACAACCAGTATCTCTGATAAATGCCTCATATCTAAAATACATCAAGAACTGAACCAAATTTATAAAAATACAAATCATTCTCCAACTGATAAATGGTCAAAGAATATGAATAGGCAGTTTTCAGATGAAGATATTAAAGCTATCTATAATCATGTGAAAAAAATTCTCTAAATCACTATTGATTAAAGAAAGGCAAATCAAAACACTCTGAGATACCACTTCACACCTATCAGATTGGCTAACATGACAAAGCAGGAAAATTATAAATGCTGGAGAACACAGGGAAAAATTGGAGCACTAATGTATTGTTGGTGGAGTTGTAAACTGATCCAACCATTCTGGAGAGCAATTTGGAACTATGCCCAAAGGGCTATAAAAATGTGCATACCCTTTGACCCAGCAATAGCACTTCTAGAGCTGTTTCCCAAAGAGATCATAAAATTGGAAAAGAATGCACATGTACAAATATTGTTATACTAGCTTTTTCCATGGGCAAAGAATTGGAAATTGAGGGGATGCCCATCAATTGTGGAATGGCTGAACAAGTTATGGTATATGAATGCAATGGAACACTATTGTGCTATAAGAAATAATGAGCAGGCACACTTCAGCAAAACCTGGAAGGACTTATATGAACTGATGCTGAGTGAACTGAGCAGAACCAAGAGGACTTTGTACACAATAACAGCCAAATTGTATGATAACTGACTTTGATAGACTTAGCTCTTCTCAGCAATATAAGGATCTAAGACAACTCCAAAAGACTCATGATGGAAAGGCTATTCACATCCAGAAAAGAACTATGGAGTCTGAATGCAGATCGAAGCATACTGTTTCTTTCTCTCTCTCTCTCTCTCTCTCTCTCTCTCTCTCTCTCTCTCTCTCTCTCTCTCTCTCTCTCTCTTTCTCTCTTTCTTCTTCTTCTTCTTTTTCTTTTCATGGTTCCTCCCATTTGTTCAAATTCATCTTTACAACATGAATTATGTGAAAATATATTTAATATGAATGTGTATATAAAGCCTAAAGAACAGAGAGAGAGAAGGGGAGTTGGAAGGAATCTTAAAAGCCATTTGATCCAAATTTTTTCAAAGGAACAAACAGACTCATAGAGGTTAAATAAGTTGCCCACAGTCACAGAGGTCTTAAATGGCAAAGCCAGGATTCAAACTCAGGAACAGTTTCAGCATTCCAACTTTAGCACACTTTTTGTAGAGCACCATGGACTGAACACATCAATGTACTCATACTGCTGCTCTTTTGCCATTTAGCTTTTGGGTCAAGGACCCATGGAAAGTTTCAGATTTATCATAAGAAATCCCTGAATATACATGTCCCAAGCATTGTAATTTTTATTTCTATCTAATTTCAATGAGAAATTCCTTTTGACTTTAAAGAAATATACTTTCTATAGAATGACTAAATAAATAACACCTCACATATATGTGTGTGTATTACTATTTTTAAAATGTAGTTTGATGTTCTTATAATAAATGAAATAAAAATGCTGGATTTTGATTCCATATTTTGATACTTACTTGCTTTATGACTTTGGGCAAGTCACAATCTCTCTGGGACTCCATTTTATCACATGTAAAAATTGCAGGAGATAGTAGATTAGATGGTCTGTAAGGTCTATATTTTAACTTCAGACCAGATGACCTTTTTTGTGGCTCATTTAGGATGCTGACAAACCTCTAAGGAAGTCACAATCAATGAATACCCAGATGAATAATTTTCAACTGTTGTTTGATTAGTCATTCCCATGGCTGGGAAAAACTGGGCCATACAGAAATGACTTGTGTTACTCGTATGTTCCAGTTTGTTCCTCTGTATAATGACTAGTGCTTTCACATAATTAACTCACTGTATAAAAATGCTAGATATATCATGGACCCTTTGAATTAGATTTCCTGTGTTTCAGTTCAAATACCAATCACTATTCTCTTTGATGTATAAAACAGGGAAAATACTGTTCCTTTGCAAGATTCAGCTCTTCAGCTCTGGAATGTCTTCAAATGGAAAAGCTTGAGATTCTTTTCTCCTTTCTTTTGTCATGATGTTTCATTTAAATATACACATGTTCAAGGTCCTAGGCATTACAGCAATGTATCACATTATAGGATTTCCTATGATAGTTATCCTAAATTTCATTCTTCAGGAGAAAAGAAATTATTTATTCAGCAGAAGAGAAAGATATATTTTTGAAACATCTTGACATTGTGGCAATTAATGACCTCCAACCAACTATCTGAAAATGAGAGAAAAAATTCAATTAACAGGTGTTTTACTTTCCCTTTATAAACAAGGTTAAAAGTTGGTTTCTTTTGATTTATCTGATTTATCTAATTGTTTCAATACCATGGAAATAAAACCTTTTATAAGTGAAGGGCTTTGAAAAGTAAAGCTATCTATATGCAACTTTCTTCTTCCAGATTCACATAAATGTATCTTTCAGAAGTCTCTTGGGGAAGAAAGTACAAATAAACTCTTTGTGGTATAGAATATGTCAAATTTCCTATTTTGTCAATGGACTTTTGAACTCTGCATTGAATCTGCGAAATCCTGTATGGCCACTCTCCTTACCCTCACCATCATCATCATCATCATCATCATCATCATCATCATCATCATCATCATCATTATTTTATTTTAAAAATTCAGATAATCTGTCAATGAATCTTCCTATCAATGCACACCCTATTGGACCATAGTATTAATAATACAGGGTTAGACCGAAAAATTTCCTGAAATTTTAAAACTATAGAAAAGAACTTCCTTCTGAATTAATATCAGTTGAGATACACACTTCTGTCAGTGACTATAGGATGATCTCCCTCTTAAATCACTTAAAATAGTTTTAGGATGAACCAATGGCAAAAATATATAATGCGGTAAGCTATCACATATTAAACTCTAAGGGGCATCATGATGTAATGGATAGAGGTAAACATGAAACCACGTGTAAAGATTGATGGATGACTAAGGTAGCTTATCTGAATACTGCCAAAAGAAACAAACAATTCCAGAAACTAAAAATCTTGTCAGACAGGCAAAATTTGATGGTAGATTACTTAAAAGGGGTCATGTAAAAGAAAATTTGAGTTGAATCCTAGGAACATATAACTAGGAAGACAAACAGCTTATTCCTATTACCTGTATGAAAAAAAAAACATACAATATCAAAAAAAACATTAACATCAGCTCAAAGGTGTGCAATTTTCTTTTCAACTTCATTCTCCAAGTACTTAATTTTAGAGTGAAGAAGTTATTTTATTCTTCCTCGGCAGCTTTTCTCAGTATTCTTTTTAACTCTAATATTTCTGGTGTTTTTTTTTTCCTCCAGTGCAGATTCACTTCCATCATCACAAGAGGGGACTATAGACCACACAGAGTCTGCATATTTTTCTGTATTTGTATTCCCTTTCATCTTCACCTACCTTGATGCACATATCAAAGCTATAATTGTTTGCTAGCTAGCAAAATCTAATGGCTCCCTCTGGTCAAAAGCTGTCAACAGTAATCAATCCAGCAGTGGGCCATTGCCTGAAATATAGAAGAATCGCATATGGTTCAATTCCTTGGTGAGCTACAAGCAAAAGCATTTTTTAAATGAAAAGCCTTAGCCAACCCAACTCAATTGACAGATGACCAGTGGAGACTTGGCTCTTTTGCTTCCCTACAGGTCAGAGGATAAAGGAAGACATCCCAACCTTCTAGCCTGATGTCTGTCCTTTCCTTAATGGTGTGGCAAAATCTCTGAGTCTTAGACAGTATATCATGATTTATTAGGTGTCCAAAAGTAAACCTGTGTTCCACAAGGTATAAAGAAAACAGACCTCAAATGGTCACTCCAGATTTCCTGTTCAGCATAAAGGCTGTTAAATTCATTAGGGCATCCAGCAAAGAAAAACACAGTCAGTATCAAAAACATGTCTGATCCCAAAGCTATAAAATGCCACTTAAGAAATTCCAAAATGTGTGATTTGTTTAACATTCATGTTATCTGCATGATATTGTATATCTTAGTGACACCCTCCAACATCATAACTCTAAAGATCAAACCAACCATTTAGTTTCATGCTGAGCTTCCCATACAGTGCTAATTAGGATCCTCATCTTTGTAAAACCGTGTATATTATTGGCATTAGAATGGTTTTTCCACTTGTGGCCCAGCTTATTTGACAATGTCTATGTCAGAAGGCACTAAAGTAATGCTGCTTTTATTTCCATCATTATTCCTTCTACTCTTTCACCTGCTTGCCAGAATTCCTCCAATAATTCCTCAGAAAGAAACCCAAGAAAGATTTCCCATTATCTCAGTTTACAAGCATTCAAGTGTAACTGGAGTAAGAACAGAATCTTCACCCAGTAGTTCAGCCACCCTCTTTCCAAAATCTGTTTAAAAACAAACAAACAAAAAAGATTATAAAAGTTTCTCAAGTTGAAAGTAAAGGTCACAGGGAAAAAAATATTGCACGTTTGTTAGGCCACAGAGTACTTCCCTTGAAAAATGAAGTGAGTGGTTAATACTCACATCCTATATCATAGAATAAATAAGAGGAAGACAGCATTTGGAGGACAGAACTCCAAGGAGATAATAAATGTTCATTTGAAAGAGGAGGCTTATGTCTTATGCCCATATTTAACCACAAGCACAGCATGGTGTTGCACAAGAAGAAGTTGCAAGCCTGTGCTGCTGTCTTTCAGAAGAGACATAAAAATAAGGTTCTGACAGTTTCTGTTGATCAAAAAAATTGGGGGAATCTGTTCTTTCTAATGGAAAAACTCTGCATCAGTGGTGAAGAAAGTTACTTTTTGTTATATACTTTGAAAACTCATCAAGTGCTTGAGAACACCTGAGGATGAGAATTGCTATTAAATTGCACATTGTTCCATTGCAAAGGCAAGCTGCTATCATGTTGGATCAAACTCTTTACTGGCCAGAATACACCAATGGTGGTCAAACCACATCTACTGTAATTACAAATGCATTGGAACACCATAGGTTTACTATAAGCAGGATTGGGTTGGGTGGATCTGTTTTTCTTCTGACCCTCAGCTCCTTTGCTTGGTGAAACCAGTAGTATGTTTCCTCCATCATAGTTTCTCCTAAGATTTGTTAATTTCTCTGAGTATCAAATGAACTCTGACAAGCATTTTTAAAATTATTTTTTGCCCATGTAGACTTTCAGCACAAGTGTTTCTGATTATTAAAAGCACTACGATGTCCAAAAATCCCTTTGAACAAACCAGTGAAATTAATTTCTCTTTGAACCAAGAAATCACCTTTTGCCAAGAATAAACAGAAAAAAAACTTCAAAGATGTAAATTTTCTCTGAAGATTTCAAAACTTAGAAAACTCTGGATTCAGCAAAAAAACCTTCTTCCAGAGATACACTAGGGGAAAAAGAGAAAGGTTGGGGAAAAGCACCCCACATAACCAAGGTGTACCAAGTAGACATCTATTCAAACAAGAAGAGACTGAGGAAGAGCAGGTAATACTTGAACCTTGCTCTTCTCTGAAATGGTCAAAGAAAGGGAAAATACATTGTGTTAAGTACAAAAATACATCACTTAGGGAAATGGGAGAAGAAAGAAGGAGGAAGTAAAGGGAGGATAGTTTAAGGGAGGGATGAGTATTATGAAAAACAAACTCCAAGAATGTGCGAAAAACTATTTATAGCTCTTTTTGAGATGGCAAAGAATGGGACAGAGTATCTGAGAACTATGTGATAATCTAGACTTTATCATTTCAAAAAAAAACTTTTTTAAGAATATACAAGCATGCCAAATGTCTTTTTCAATGATTTGTAATATACATTTTATGACTGGAAACTTTTTTGTACAAGACTCTCAATAAATATTTTTATTAAAAAAAAAAGAAAAGAAATACCTTCTTCCATGGTTAACAACTACATAAATTTCTACTCATCTTCTTGTCTCCATCTAGTTTACTCCATGATACTAAAACCTTTTTAACTGAACCTGTGATCTCATCAATATAGGAAATTTATGATGAGGTTAAGTAATTTGCCCAGGGTCTCAGTCAATATGTGCCAGAGGCAGGGCTTGAAACCATTCCTTGCTGACTCTGAGAGAAGTTTTAAGTAGCAGGCCATGTGCTTGAATGATACCTTACCACCATCCATTTCCAGGAATCCTAGGCTGTCAAGAAGAGCTCTACCATAAACCATCCTGTCAAACAAACAGTGTTATGGTGGGTAGGACTGAGCATATAGACTTCCTAAGTCCTTAGTCATTGTCTGTGTTGGTACTGATGCTAATAGTCATTGATGCTAATTCCATCTGTCTCAGACCTCATAAGGGACAGTGCTACAGTTTGAATCAGCCAGGCATCAGGTCCCAGGGAAATTTCTGACCCTTTAAACTTGGGAATCCTTTCATGTGGTAGGTCTGCAATTTGGATCAAGGATTATTTATCTGTGGCTGGGGTAAGTTTCAGCTTAGAACTTCCACCTTCACTTGAGAAACAGGCAAGACAGGTGGATAAAGAATGGAGAAGGGAGATGATAATTGATCATGCACAGAATGTCTGCTTAATTTCATCTCAATCCTTTCAAGTACATAATGCACCCTTGCTCCTTCTTTCTCATTTGCTTTAAAAAGTCAGAAAGATAGTGCAGTGGGGTAAGTAGAGCTCATTGGACTTGCAATCAGGAAGATCTGAGTTTGAATCCTGTCTCACTTAAACTCTCTGGCACTTAGGTTCCTCATCTGTCAAATAAGAATATTAGATTGGATCTGTAAGTTCCTTTCCAGGTCAAAATTAATTATTCTTTTGCAGAATCTTGGATAAGAGAAAACACACATCACTGGGCTGGTATATTTAATATCACTCTGAAGAAACTTGCTCATCAGAAGTATCGGCACATCATTTGGCCTTGTGTCATGGATAAAAAGGAAATGTTTTAGTTTTAATTAAATGACCAGTGACCTTTGATGTCTTTGCAAGATTACAACTGAAGATTTTATGGATTTTCACACAAACACCTATAACTTTTTTTTCTGGGACTCAGACCAAGATTGCCTGACTACAAACGGTGTCTTCTATTCTATCACTTTGATTCTAGGCAGAGATAGAGTCTTCAGAGTTACACATTCTGACAAGAGGAAAACAAATTTAGTCTGGATTTCATTCTAATCACCAATGATTTCTTCTCCTAATAGAAATCTACATACATCCACACAAAAAGACAGACATAGGCCAAGATATTTGCTCTGCAGAGAGGCATAGCAAAAAGACTACTCTATACAGAGCTCTCCTACAACCTTGTAGGAAGGGCATGGTTTCCCTGCCCCCTCCCATACTTCCACCCAGTTATGCATTTAATGATATTTCATTTAAAGGGAAAGAGAATTGGTTATAGGTAAATT
This sequence comes from Phascolarctos cinereus, assembly GCF_003287225.1. NCBI lineage: Eukaryota > Metazoa > Chordata > Mammalia > Diprotodontia > Phascolarctidae > Phascolarctos > Phascolarctos cinereus. Next base: position 155,182,724 of record NW_027555514.1, on the reverse strand, counting down.
CCCAGTGAGAAAGCTTCTATGAAGCTCCTGATGTTGGCACTTTCAATGCAATTTATAGTCTTAAGAGTTTTTTAAAGAACTGAGAAATTAAGTGACTTGATGAAGGTGACACAATCAATATTTGATTGTATTGATAGAGGTGGAATTTGAATGCAGGTCCTCCTGGATCCAAGTCAGACTCCTCTCCACTTCATTACATAGCCTTTCTTTATTTAAAGATGATAACTAAACGGTCTACACAAAATGAAGACCCCAAAGAGAAATGTGGCAAATTTAACATGCTGTGACATCCTTTCTAGAAACGTCTGGTGAAGCAAATAAGCCAAACAAAACCAAATACTTGACTTGGTTTTTTGATTTAAAAAAACATATTCCTTACCTTGAGGTAGAATTATTTTTATTCTCATCTATTCCTGGTTTGATAAATGAATAAGTACATGAAATTCAAAGCCTACCAAATTATTGACAGCTACAAATTACACATAGTATCTTTCACAAAAATGTTACTAAACAGTCTGCTCTTAATTATTGAGAAAATTAAAATATCAAGAGAAAATAAGTGCTAATACCCACTAACCAAATATCAAGTAATCATTTTTTTTTAAATTCAAATATCATATGAGGGATCCACTTAGTAAATTACAGACACAGAAAAAAACATTTGGCATGCTTAACTAGGACTGGTATGATAGTGGGTGTCAAAACTATTTAAAAGCATGAGTATTATTTCTCAATGTGTTTTTTCACTTAGATAAGAAAATATGCAGGAAACCAGGAACCAAATATGATTTGCTTTCAACATGTCCTCCCACTAACAAGATAGCAGGTCAGTAGTGAAGGCTTACAATTATGAAATGGTTCAGTTTCTAATTATGATACATTTCCACAGTAACAGACTAAATAAATTTTGTAATCTGATTATTTTAAATTTTTCCTTGTATTATTCGTTAAGGTCATATTGTCTAGCAGCTCTTAATCTGTTCAAGGCATATTAGGACAAATAGCTGATTAAAGTCTCTATTAATTAATCAAGCATAGCCTTAAACTACATTGCAACATACATATGTATTAAGACATATACATATATCTGGGATATATACATACACACACACACACACACACACACACACACACACACACACACACACACATATATATGTTTCACTCCCATTCATCTAAGGTTCTTAAATTAGAAAAAAAATGGTATTCTCACTCTCTCTGTCTCTCTCTCCTCTGTCTATCACTTACTCTTCTATATCTGTCTCTGTCTCCTCTGTGTCAGTCTGTGTTTGTGTCTTTGAGTTTGTCTCTCTCTCTCCCACACGTATATATGTATATACTCACTCATTTTCTCTTGTCTAAACTATAACAAATGTTAAAGTTCAAACTTTAAGTATGCAATGAATTAATGACATGGAACAATGATACAAGAGTAGGAAACAAAGGTATAAAAAGAGTAAGTCACTTATGTTTGAGACCTTATTTTCCTCCAGTTTTAAATATTTTAAATTTTAAATAGAAGATGGTAAAAAAAAAGATGACTTGAATTTATTTGGTTACCTTCTTCCTTTTATGCTATTGTTCATTTACTAGTTATTTTCTTCTTTTTCTCCTCTCTTCTTTCTTTCTTTCTTTCTCCTTCCTTTTTCTTTCTTTTTTCTTCCAATTTTTTCATCTTCTTTTGTGCATAGATAAGGAAAAAAAGGTTTAAAAAATCTTCCATTTTCAAGCACTAAGCTGTTATTCTGTCCTTAAATTCAGAGTGAAGTATACAAATTGCTTACCTTCTCTTGAGCAGCTTAATCTAGCCTTGAATGCATCCTAAATTGCTTTCAAATCATGGATTTTTTTTTCATTACCAGTTCAGTGACATAACTGATTATTAGCCCTAAAAACCATTGCTATTGCCATTATTAAACTTAAAACATTAATGGATTTTATTTTAAAAAAAAATATATCATATAATAATCTGTATACAGTGAACTATGGAGAAATACCATAAATCTTGGAGTCTTTAAAGCTCAATGACTTACTTAAGTTTTTTTTTTTAATATGTGTATTTCAGATTTTAATCATGGCCTCTCCCCAACCCCCCCAATCCCCACTTCTAATTCTGCAGCTACCCAAGTGAAAACATTTTAAAATATGTGTCTTTATACTGTCTCCCTCTGCTTGCCAAATTGAAAGCAACAACTACTTTCTATCATTTTTTCTCCCATGGGATGGTTATATAAAGAAAAATAGCATTATGAACTCTATTTGAATACATATATATATGTATATATATATATATATATATATATATATATATATATATATATATATATTTTACTATTCTTTCTTTCCTAAACAAAGCAGGGAATACTAACATATTCTCAATAAATGTGAGAGGTATTATAACAATGTAATAAAATTTTCTAATCAATGTTATTCTTTGAATGGAAAATATATTACTAGAATAATAGAAATTCTTTTGTTAAAATGGTTAATACCATAAAGGCATGTATAATTAATTATTTCATGAATAGCTATGATAGTCCATTCAAATTTTCAAGGATACTCTTATTATGTTCTGAACTTTGTAAAGGTCAATTTTAAGGTCTGAAAATTGGCCTTTCATTATTCTCTCTCTTTTTTTTTTCTGACTGTAATAGTCATGAATCAAGGAAGATACTCAGTTCTTTGCCGCATTCATTTGTTATTTTTTTTGGATGTTATGTACTGTTTTCTGTTGTTTATTGCCTTCTTTATTCATCTTCTTCACTAATCTCTTTCATACTTTTGTTGCCCTTTTTATCTTTTTTCTTCAGATTTTAACCGAAGTTATAAAAAAGCAGCAGTAGTCTATGACAATTACTAATATCCCCAGAAGTGCAATCGAGAAACAACTGACGCCAGCATTCCTTGGACAGCATCTGACAGGAAAAAATCTATTGGCATAAGTAGTAGCCATGCTTTTTTCCCCCCCATTTAGTTCTGTCACCCTACTTAATGAAAGCTCCCATGTGTTACAATAGGCTGGTGTCTACTTTCTGAATCAAAAATGTCTATGCTAATAATGGGAGCAAATCATTTTAAATTCCTTATGGCTACTGTATATTGGGACAACTATTGGGCTTGTGATTATATTAGGTGTCAGTATGACAAAAACATTGTTTTGACTTTCTGAGGAGTTTGGATACTGACTAAATTGTTGGAATTTTTTGTTTGTTTTCAAAAAAAAGTATGATTTTTTTTCTTTATAAAGGGAGGTAAGTAAAGTTTTGGAATCCCCAACACCACCTTTTGTCCTGCCTCCATGTGTTTTAAATAAAGAGACTCACTAGCTGACTTTATGCTGAACACTCTCAAGTCTTTAGTAGTTTAAGAATATAAGCCAATGGAAAGTAGGAGGAGGCCCCAGAATCCTATTACCCAGTGGATTGTAAGATATGAATTTGAATCAGATATTCCATTGGGATGAATACAAATATAGAATGTTAAAAGTTATTCAGTCAAAAAATATATTTATTAAGTACTTACTATATTGGAACTTTAGAAATCATTACCCAAGCCCTTTCATTTTATGCATCCATAACTCCTTTTTTGGAGGTTCTCTCTCTCTTTCTCTCTCTCTCTCTTCCCCCCTCCCCCCATCTACAATATCCCTATCTATATAATAATAATAATAATATATGTCTATTGAATCTGAACCTTTGGCCTATAAGTATAGGGAAATCTCAGAGGTGGGATATTTTTGACAAAGGCAGATTGGCAAAGTTGCTATAATTTATAGTCTTAAAGAGATGTCTGAGGGGAACTGAGAGTTTATGATTTGCCCAGGATCCCATAGTCAGTATGTGTTAGAGGAATGATTTAAGGGTAGGCCTTCATGAATGTATAGCCAGGCTTCCATCAGTTAAACCACACCACCTCTCATATTGAAAATAGATGGCACTTCAATAGTGCCTTAGGGTTTATAAAGCACTTACATGCATTGACTTCTTTCAACATCACCTAACTATGGGTATTCCCAAAAGGCTCTGTCCTGGGCTCTCTCCCCTTTACTATGCTCATCAGCTTCTATGGGTTTAATTATCACATTTATGTAGATGACCCAGATCTATTTATCTGACCCCAGTCCCTCCTCTGAATGCATCATAATTGCCTACTAGACATTTTAAATTGGATGTCTCAGAGGCATCTAAATTCAACATGAACAAAATGGAACTCATTATCTTTTCTTTCAAACCCTTATACTTCCCTATTTTTATCAGATACCACCATTTGCCCCACTTCCAAGGTACATAAGCTAAATGCTGTCCTCAATTCCTTATTCTCATTCACCCCCAATTCTTATCAGTTGGCAAATCTTGATGTTTCTACTTCTACAAAGTCTTTCCCATATGAATTTTTCCTCTCTCCTTACACCCTTACCACCTTAATTCTGGTGCTCATTACCAGCCTCTCAGCTTGATTATTTCAAAGGTCCCATAAACTGTCAAAAAGATTTTCCTTTAGTGAAAATATGCCACTTTTTTTACTCAATGAACTCAAGCCTCCATATTACTCTGAGTACAGCTTAATTTTAAAGCCCTTTACAATCTTGCTGTAGAGGCTAGCCTACCATCTTTTCATTGTCACTACATACTATTTCCTCTCACACTCTGAGATCCTAACAAACTGCCTTCTCTTTATTCCTCACTCATGGCACCCCATCTCTGTGTTTTTTTCACTGATCACATTTCATGTTGGAACTGTACTCCTTCCTCATCTATTTCACAAAATCCCACTTTTCCTCCAACACCCACTAAGCACCACCTACTAAAGCCTTTCCTGATCTTCCTGACTGCTAGTGCTGCCCCTCCCAAGCTCCCTTGTATCTCCTTACTTCGTGTATGTATTCATTCTCTTACGATTTATTCCATGTGCTTGTATATATATATATATATATATATATATATATATATATGTGTGTGTGTATATATACTTATTTTCTCCCTCATTAGAATGTAATCTCCATTCATTAGAATGTAATCTCCTTGAGAGAAAGGACTGCTTCATTTTTTATGTTTTTATACCAGTCTCCTAACGTAGGGCCTGGTGATATGGAATACAAGGCTTGTGATTGAATATATGCAGGGATACTCACAAATTATTGGGGGAATTACACTGGAGACACCCTGCTACATAGAATATGACCCATTAACAGTTACTCTTTGAGTTCAGCCATCCAAACATTTCTAATTGTGTCTGATTATATTACTGTCTAATCTATACCTCTCTGTATTTTCCACAAGAGTACCATGTGATTCTTTACTCCATTAAAATCTAGGTAAATTATATCCACACTTCTTTCATCTACTAGTTTGGGGATCCTGTCCAAAAAAAAAAAAAGAAATGAGATTGGTCTGGCATGGCCTGTCTTTAATGTAGTCATGCTGGCTTTCTCTAATCATCACTTTCCATTCTGGATGTCCTACAGAAATTTTTTAAGTAATCACTAGTCTATAATTTATAGACTCTTTTCTCTTCCCTTTTTACAAATTAGTGTGTCACGACCCTTTTCCAGTCTTCTGATGTCTCTTCTATTTCCCATGATCTTTATATATTAGCAATAGCATCTCAGCAGTCCTTCTTGCTGGGAGGCAGTAAGGTACAGCTGAAAGAATGCCGGTGCTCCGGAGTCCAAAGAGTTGTGAAAGCGGTGGGCCTGACTCAAGGCACTCCCCTGGGAGTTCAGGGTCTGTGATGGAAAGAAATGAGTCACTGTACTTTATTCAGCAATTAACAAAAGTAGCACTAGCATAGAGAAAATACTTAAGGATACAGTGCAATAGGGGAAAAATGCACTGAACATATTTCAAGTTTAGTCTGAATTAGTGGCATTTTCTCCAACACTTCCTTTACTCTAGGCAATCAACAAAACATAAATCAAGCCCTGATTTGTAGCCTTTGCAGATTTCCAAGGTGAAAATGCTCACACTTAAAATTTCAGAATTGGCTGTCGAGTTTGTGAGCCAGCTCTAGCATATACCTGAGATAGTAGCACTTTGCTCTGGTAGATAAGTAGACAAGTAGACACATCCTCTTGCCACCTTATAGAATTGGACCTCATTAGCAAAGCTAAGCCCTATGACTCATGGGGCCTTAGGATGTCTACCAAAGCTGAAGGGTATTGACTTCAAGATAGTAGGCATACCTAGGAAGACACATTGATTATGACAAGACACAACTGGGAAGCTATGTCAAGCAATGTGTGGCTTGTGCCTTAGCTGCCTGGGCCAATCAGGTGCCAGTGAGAGCTTTGTCATCTTTAAGGGGGAAAAAATGGCCTACCCCATATGGCCAAAAGAGAAGGAACTCTGAATGACAGTAGTCCCATGACAAACTGGTTTTGAACCTTGTTTTTAATGTTTACTACCTGTGAGACCTTGGGCAAGTCTCTTAACTCTCTGAGTCTCTGAGTTCTGATCTGCAAGACAAAAGGAGTAGAATACATGATTTCTGACACCTCTGAACTATGTCTATTATCCTGTGATTCTTTTAGTACCCATTGATATAGCTAATCTGGTGCACATGACTAGGATCCATGCAGGGTAGCTACGACATGTACTCACTTACTACCTCCTTACTTATCTTTGGAATCAACTATCTGTTAATAGTTTTGGTTCAGTCATTTCCAGGGAAAGGATCAATCTCCTTGGCAGAGAAAACAGAAGAAAAGAAGATTTGATTAGCTCTTTATCGCTGTTTTTGTTTATCATCATCCCATCAATTTTAAGCAAACGTCCTAATCCTTCTTTGTTCCTTCTTTTTTCTCCCAACACAGACAAGTATTTTTTTTTCTTCTTTTCTCCCTGGCCAAATTTAGTTTATTTTGAATTTTAATACTTCTGACCACATTCTTCTTTTCATCTTCAGATTATACTCATCTTGCAGCTAGGTGGTACAGCAGATAGAACACAAGGCCTGAAGTCAGGAAAACCTAATTTCAAATGTGGCCTCACACACCTTACTAGGTGTGTGACCACGAACAAGTAACTAAGCCTCTCTTTGCCTCAGTTTCTTCATCTATAAAATGGGAATGATAATAATAGTACCTACCTCCCAGGTTGTTGTGAGATAGTCTTTGTAAAGCCCTTAGCACAGTGTCTGACACATAGTAAGTACTTTATAAATGCTAACTATTATTAACTATTATTCAGTTACCTGGCAGAACTTCCACTTTCTGTATTCATCTTGCTTAAATTCAAGGTTATTGGTAAGTTCCTTGTGATTCTGTATCTTTCTCTTCAGACAAAACTCCTTTTCCCTCTCCTTGGAATTATTCCACTTTGTGTTCAAACTTCTATGACACCTTCCATCTCTCTTGAGCTGACCTCTCTGGTACTATTTTAGTTAATAGGATCCTATCCATATTTATTTTGGTTTTTGAAGTATGTTTTTCCCAAAAATCTAGGGTGCATGTAGACCATGCCAATATTTCCTCTTCTTTATGACAAAGTATAGATGGAACTGGCAATAATAAACAAACAAAAAATCTAGTTTAGCTCTTCTCAACCTAGAGGAAATACTGAATAAATAAATAGACAGATATGGTTGCTCAGTAACTTTCAAAGATCATTAAAAGATTATGAAGAGTAGGTGAGAAGCTTCAGAACTGATGAAGAAGAAATGTCCCAATTAAAAATAAAGTCTTGGAAGCATGCAGCATGCAAGATATATGCCAGTGATTTTTTTTCTATTTTAATTTCCTACAAAGTACATATTATTATAAATATGACTTGTGAATATTTACCAAGTGAAACAGAGATCCCTAAGAGCCTGCATGGTTTCATCAATCACAAGTCATACAAACCCATTTCCTTTTTTTGACAGGATTACTAGACTGGTAAATTAGGAAAATGCCACAGACATCATTTACCTAGAGAACAAAGTCTCACATGTTATATTTGTGGATGAGATGGACAGATGTGGGATGGATAAAACTACAATTAGACAACTTTGGAACCAGTTGAATGACTAAACCCAAGAAGTTCAGAGTGATCAATAATGAATAAATGTCACCCTGAAGATGAGTTTTTAATATCTCAGTGATCTATCCTTGGCCTTAGGCTGTTAAACACTTTAATATAGACTGGAACATCAAATTTTTGGTTGGAACAGAGATGGGAAAAATACGTAACACACTGGATAATAGTCAAGTTTCCCAAACTGTCTCAAGAGCTTAGAAAGATGGGTCAAATATAATAATAGGATAAAGCTTAATAAAGATAAATGTAAAGTCGTACCACTGGATTAAAAATACACTTTTTTTTATATTATGTAGGAAACACAGCAGTTGGAAAGAATGTTGGATGTAGGTTAAAATCCTAACTCTCATGCTGCTTACCCATGTGAGTTTGGACAAATCACTTAATTCCTCTAGTCTTTGATTTTCTCATCCATAAAATGAGGGGGTTGGGATGAACGGAACCTGAGGTCTCTTCTGATGCTACATCTGTGACAGTTTGAAATGACAGTTTATATGAAAAGTTCTGAGATTGAGTAATTCTGTAATCTATTTTCATGATTTCAATTATCGTCTCTATGGAGAAGACTCCCCACTCTATATATACAACCATGATTTCTTCTCTGAACTCCAGTTCTATATATCAAAGTATCTGTTGGACAGCATCAGATGAAAATTTCATTAGTTCCTCACAACATATCTGAAAACAAATGAATGCTTTGCCTTCTGAAACTTACTTTTCCACCTTCTTCTGACATTTCTGTTGACATTCATATTACTTTCCTGGTCACTCAGGTTCAAAATTTCTGTTATCTTGGAATTTCCCTCCCTCTGTCACTCCTTACATCCACTAATTTCCCAAGTCCCATTAATTTTCCCTCTACAGCAGAGATGTCAAACTTAAATAGAAATGGATGCTACTAAAGCATATATAAGGATCCATGTGAGCAGTATATTGACATGGAAAACCACATATTGATATTGTCTGTTCCATGTATTTTATTTATGTTATTAAATATTTCCCAATTATATTTTAATCTGGCTCAGGCTGTCCTCTGTAGTTGTGGGCTATATGCCATGTTTGATACCCCTGCTCTGCAGTCTTTCTCCTATCTGTCCCTCTTTTCTATTACATTAAAACTAACCTTAAGGAGTCTATCAATTATCATCTCTATTATTGTGACTGTCTCCAATATCTCTTCTTTGCTAATCCATCCTTTGCACAATGACAAAAATAATCTTTCAAATACGTAAGTATATCATCTCACTGTCCCACTTCATTTTTTTTAATCCTCCATTGCCTGTGGGATAAAATGCAAACTTCTCATCCTGACATTGAAGAGCCTCTACATTCTAGTTTCTATATGCCATATTTTACATTGCTCTCTTTCATGTCTTCCTTATTATAGACCCTGGATGTTGGTTGTTTCTAGATCTTACACTGTACTCTCCTGCTTCCATGCATTTTAGGTTGCCTTTTATTCTACCCAAATTGTGACCCTTCTATCTATCCAGCTGAATGTTGAAGTATTTTTCCTCAAGGTAATGGATAGGTGGAAGCAATGGACCACCCATCCAGTGACAGGTCATAGTCTGGGCAAAAGGCATTCTTCATCCATTTCATTTTTCCAACATAAATTGCAATTCAGTTACTTTTAAATTGACTTGGATTTTGTTGAGGAGTGACTCAAACATCAGAGGCTCATAATAAATATTTGCTAAATTGAATTAAATTGTTAAAAGCTTTGTTTCCAAGATATTTATGTAAATTATCTACATATAAAGTAGATATAGAGATATGTAACAACGAAAAGGGACATGAATTCTTGTGTGTAGCACTGAGATATAAATCTGTCCACATGTGTAAATGAGCTCCTACATATAGAAGAAATAGAAACTCCCATTTGTAAAAAAAAAAAATTGAAATAGAGCCTGAGTATTATCACATGTACACACACACACACACACACACACACACACACACATTATTTAGCAGTCTGAAGGTGATTTTTTGGTGCTAGATACCATTCTAGCTAGTTGACCAGCTACGGCAAAACAAAGCTCCATTTATTTTATTTATAGCAGCTCATTTTGCAGTGGCAAAGAATTGGAAATTGAGGTAATGCCCATCAATTGGGGAATGGCTGAACAAGTTGTGGTATATGAATGTAATGGAATACTATTGTGCTATAAGAAATTGTGAGCAAGCAGACTTCAGAAAAACCTGGAAAGTCCTATATGGACTAGTGCTGAGTGAAGTGAGCAGAACTAGAATGCTGTACACAGTAACAGCCACGTTGTGTGATGACTAATATTAATAGACTTAGCCCTTCTCAGCAATGCAAGGGTCTAATTCATCTCCAAAGGTCTCATGATGGAAAATGCTATCCACATCCAAAGAAAGAACTATGGAGTTTGAAGCATATTATTTGTTATTTCTTTTCTTCTGTTTTGTTTTCTCTTTCTTATAGTTCCTCCTATTGGTTCTAATTCTTCCTTACAATATCACTTATGTGAAAATATGTTTAATAGGGATGTGTATGTATAGCCTATATCAAATTGTATGCCATCTTGGGGAAGGAGGTAGGAGGGAGGGGAGAAAAATTTAAAACTCAAAAACTTATGGAAGTTATTGTTGATACATTAATAATAATAATTAAAAAACAAAGCTCTACCATCACTCATGCCAATTCAGAGCTACAACATCACTGCCTCAACCCTTATTCCAGATGAAGTTTTATTTCTATGCCTCAAATTTCTTTCAAAGCCCTTGTAGAAGGGTTACTTTTATAAGGAGACAGTAAATGACTTTAGAAAACAGCACTTTAAAGTTTGCTAAGTGCTTTAAATATGTTATTTCATTTGATCCTCACGACCTGATGAAGCTAAATCCAAAAGCTGGAAGAAGGAATCTCCATAGTCCTATGTGTCTAGTGTGGCTATGTCTACCAGCATCTGATGGAGACTACATCTAACAAAGCAGTATCTGGCAGAGACTAGAGGACTAGTGGAGCAGCTTCTGCTGAAGACAAAACAACCCAAAGAGAGCAAGAGGAAGTAGGTTTGGAAGCAATGGAATAACATCAGTGTCCTTGTAACATTTCTTACAATGCTATGCCATTAAATGCCATAACATTGAGCAAGGAGAGAATTTAGAGAGGATGTAGTGCCAGGATACATCATCAGTTCATAGAAGTAGAGCTGGAAAGGACTACAGAAATTTTCTATTCCAAACCCCTCGTTTTATAGATGTTGAAAGACACTCAGAAAAGTTAGGTGGCTTATCCTTGAACTCCTCTAGGGAGCACACTTTTAGGTTGGGGTGAAGAGAAAGATGGACCCAAGTATGTCAGAAATAAAGGATCAAAGTTGGAAAAGGAAGGATCATATAGCCTGAAGGCAAGTACTGTTTACTTTAACAGGAAGCATAACAAAGATATAGTTCTTCTTTAAGTAGAATAAGTTAAGGTGGTATCTGAGCGCTTTGAATCCTAATGATTATGTCTTTTGATTTATTGGGTGACTAGGAATCCCTGGAGAGAAATGAGCAGGATGCCAGTAGAATACCCTTGATGACCTTAGTGCTAAAATTGTGAGGATTCCCCAGAGGAAAGGCTTGCAATCTTTACTGAAACCATCAATTACTGTTTCTAGCAAAGCTCAGCTTCACTCTGGATACTGTAGCAGCACAAAACTTGCTACTTTCTGCAAGCCCCAGCTAAGAGAATTTCTAAAATCGGGACAGAACACAAAACAGCCCTTACTTTAGGTAATAGTCATTCCCTGCTTTCCCCAATGGATGGACCTTCCTGTCTTTATCAGGGCCAGAGATGCTTTCTTGTCTCCCTGTCCAGACTCCATAAACATTCTGTTCTGGGAACTTTGTATGCTCAGAACCTACCTTTATTCTTGGATTATACTTTTGCTTGACCCTTCCAAACCCTTCTAAATTGGCCAGGTGGTTGACATGTTACAGTAAAAAGAGCTTTGTGTGGGATTTAGAGGCTCTGTTACTTATTACTACGTAATTTTGGAAAAGTAATTCACCTCTCAGAGTCTCAGTTTGCTCATCTGTAAAATGAAGGAATTGAACTAGGCCCTAACATCCAATTAGGTCTCATCTGTGATCTGTGAACCTAAGATTCTAAATGAACCAATCATGGCCATCTGATTAATATCTAATAAGTGGAATGTGCATCTTGTGTAGGTCCCTCCAGTTTGCCCCAAATCTTTGCATTCTGACCTCATTTTCTGTTTTGAGCACTTTCCTGTAGGTCATGTTGCCCATCATAGCCTACCAGCTGTGTCCAGCTTCTGTTTCTCCTGCCTTCTCTTCTGTTTTGTTGCTGCCATTATCAGCTCAGCATTGAAACCTAGCTTAGTTTGCAGTACACAGTGATGTCAGGCAATTGGGGTGGTAGTGACCGGAAAACACAGCAAAGAGGATGTTGAAGTAGCAATCTACCCATGAGTGATGATATATTGACTGGAAGAGGAAGCTTAAGATGCAAGAGCTGTGATGGAAAGTTAGGCCAGTTTGAAAGCTAAGAGGATGACCTCTCTAATTAAATTGTAAAGTCTTTAAGGAGTCAGATCATGCAAAATATTTCTTCTGTATCATCTCTAGGGCCTAATACAGGGCTAGGCCTACATTAAGCTACTCATTTAATTGAACTGATCCAGAAGTATGTTGCAGCATACCATATTTATTACACTCATCAAAGAAAGGTTTTATATAGGCAGAAAACCTTATTTTATCCATTAAATCCTAAAATAAATATTTTTATAACCCCAGTGTTAAAGTTCTTTAAGCTTAATTTAGATTGCTTAAAAGATTTCCCTCATAGATGTTATCTGGAAAAGATTCTGAGTGACTCTCTCTTTGAGCACAGGACACAAAGTCTTATTAAAAACAATTCTCTTCTCTCAAAGCTTTTGAAAAGGAGCCATCTCAGTTGCCTGAGGCCCAGTGAGGCAATAGTTCACTTGAAAAGGAAGTAGCTAAATTCTTAGAATGCCAAGAAAAGAATGGTTACTAAATAAGGAAAGAGTAATTTACAAAGTCTTGAATCAACCTCAAGGAAGACCAGTCATGGTAGAGAAATGCATTTTGGGAGAAAGTAGATGTCCAAAATATTAGAGCAAGTAGAGCCAGTTATAGTATGGTTCATGGTTATCTGATACTATACATCATCCTTTGGTCTGTGTCCAGTCACTGTCTCATCGGTAATGATCTAATTCAGTCAGTTCATTCTGTTCTTCCAGCTTCTCTTATTCTTCCTCACCTGCCCTTATACTGGTGTCACTGCCAAGGGTCTCTTCCCCTTTGTACCACCCATGCTGAATCAGTACCCTCATATTTGCCCTGTTTGACAGAAAGTACATTATCTCACCTTTCAAAATTTCCCCAGTAATATTTCCTCTTCCTGTTTCAGTTAATCTTCCTTAAGCTCCTCTCATCTCCCTCATCTGTGTTTCCTACTTGGGTCTTTTTTAAATTTTTTTGACCTCTTCACACTAGCCTCTGGCTTTTGCATCATTACCTATGTCACTGAAAAGGGGTGATACACCTCTGATTCACTTCCTTGCACTTCTTTCCAAATCACTTTTGATATTCATTTTATTTTTTTAATTCTGTGTTCTGGTTCTGTCAGCTTCCTCCTGCTTTGATTTTGTGCTGACTTTCTGTTTCTCTTCCGGTGATTTGTGATGTTAATTTTTTTTTCTTCTTTTTTTGTGACACAATTTCACTTAGTACTAGTTCTGATGTTGCCCTATAGTAAAGGAGCAGAATAGGTCATAGTTCTAACTCAGCTTCTTACTGGCTGTGCATTTTGAGGGCAAATCACTTAACCTGAGATCTCAGGCCCTTGCCATAATGGAGATTATGATACTTTCACTAACTACCTCCCATGATGGGTATGTGGAAAGTCTTTGTAAACTTTAAAGTGCTTTATAAATGTGAGTTATTATATTTAGGCTAAACAGCAGCTGTCTACCAGGATAATCAGTTTTGAAGTTGTTGAAAATTGACATCGTGGTAATAAATCATCTATAAAAAAAGGTTGTACCCATGATGCACCCTAGATCTTTCAAAAAATGTCAGGACAGAGAATAGAAAATAGATGAAGGTCAGGTTATATGTCTACAATCTACAATTAATTGAATATGCTTTTCATTACCTTTCTTCCTTTTCTTGACTTTTCATGGAAATATCTATATCAGGAAGCCTAAGTGTGTTTGTGTGAGGCAAATATTCTTATTCTCTTCATCTGGAGATAAGGGTACGGAGAAACTTTGAATTTAAATGGACCAAAGAATAAAGTAGAAGTGATTTTGGAAAAGGTCAAGGTGAAGATATCCACTTTGATGGAAAGTGTATACAGAATCATAGAACTAGAGATAGAAAAAATCTTAGAGGCTGTCTAGCCCCAAACCCTCATTTTACAGGTCAAGAAATTGAGGTCCAGAGAAGTTAAGTGACTTGCTGAAATAGTATTATACAAAATAGTATTATAGGTATTATAGGTACAACTTGAACCTAGGTCAAGTTGGATCTTGAGATCCAAGACCACCAGAATTCCACAGATTATAATATACTAAGGTGCCCATTTAGAAGAAACTGGGGTGGGGGAAAGCAACCTAAAATTTAAATTTAGGTGCTAGGGTATCACATACATATTCTTCCTCCACAGTCCATTCTGGCTCCTCTGCATGGCTGGCTGAAAGAGATTAACCCTGGGCTCGTGAAATCCATTCCAATAGAGCACAAGCTATGATAGAAGTCTAGGTTATGAAGGGCCTTGAATGCCAGAGGACTTTATATTTGATCTTTAATTCTACTGAAGTCTATTGAGTAGGAGGGTGATATTTGTGGCTGATTTGGAAGATAGCCTATAGTGGGGGGAGACTCGATACAGGCAGACACCTGCCAGGCCACTGCACTAGTCTAGGCATGAGGTGATGAAGACCTATATCAGAGTGCTGGCAATGTCAAGGGGGAGGAGGGAGCATATCTGAGAGATTCTGTGAGGGTAAAATCTGTTGCTTTGACGAAAGATTCAATATGGCAGTTGAGAAATAGAGAAGCATGGAGGAAGACATCTAGGTTGCAAACATGGGGGACAGAGAGGAGTAGAGAAGTAATAGAGAAGGTAAGAGGGGGTGAGGGTTTAGGAGGAAAGTTGGTTTTGGATATGCTTAGTTTAAGATGTCTACTGGACATGCCGTTTGAGTTTGTCTGAAAGACAGTTGGAAATGGGAGAGTGAAGGTCAGCAAAGAGATTAGGACAGAATGGGTAAAAGTGAGACTTGTCAACATAGAGATGGTAATTAAATCCATGACAGTTGATGAGATCACCAAGTAGAATAGTATATAGAGAGAACTGAAGAGGACCCAGGACAGAACCCTGAGGGACACCTATGATTAGAGGGTGTAATCTGGATGAGATCCTGCAAATGAGACTGAGAAGGAGTGGTCAGAAAAATAAGAAAACCAGGAGAGGGTGATGTCCCAAAAACCTAGAGGGAAAAGTGTATGAAGGAGGAGGGAGGCTACAAAGAGGATGAGGAGAAGGAGATCAAGAAAGGCTGCTGGATTGGGCAGGTGAGATCCCTGGTAATTTTGGAGAGAGCAGTTTTGATAGAATGATAAGGTCAGAAGCCAAATTGTAAGTGTTTGAGAAAATAATTGAAAGGATAGAAAGTGAGAGCAACTAGTAGAGGTGGCCTTTTCAAGAACCTTAGCCACAGGTCCTGCTCCCACCCTGCCCTGACAACCATTATGAGGAAAAGCGTTTCCTGTGTAGAAGGGGCCTGGAATTCCCCATCAACTGTCCAATATGGGACAGCAAGCCAGCCAAGAAGCAGCAAGAAGCAGCAAGGCTCTATAAGGGAGATACATGAGGCAGCATGTTCCAGGCAAGTCAAACCACCACGACCAGCTTTACCATTGTCTTTCTTCAGGACTCCACAGAGACCTAGGACCCTGGACCCAAACATTTTGGAAATAGCAAATCTTCCAGTCTGGTGTCTTCAGTCATCATCTTGAGAAGATGCAACCTAGTAACTACTCCTAAAGGTACCACAGTCACAACTACTGAAGAACTAGAAAATAAAGTGCTTGCCATCCAAGTCCTTGGCACTGTCAAATGGTTTAACATCATCAGTGGGAGAAACTTTTTTTTGGGTGGGGGAGGCAATTAGAGTTGTGACTTGCCCAGGGTCACATAGCTAGTAAGTGTCTGAGGGAGATTTGAACTCAGGTCCTCCTAACTCCAGGCCCAACCTCGTTGCCCTGGTGGAAATAAATTTTGCCAGTGAACACTAAGGAACATGAGACCTGTCCATCTGACCAGCAGCTGAAAATTTTCATATCTATTTTCTCCCCCATTAGCATGTGAGCTCTTGGAGTTTACTTTTCTATTTGTATTCCCAGCATTTGGAACAGTGCTTTGCATATAGTATGGAAAACTATCTTAATTTTTACAAAATGGCTTTTGGTGAGCATGAAATTATAGTAAATGGCACTTACATATCCTTATAGGACATTATATCAAAGCTCACGTATAATTTTGAATCAGCCTATTCTACTGAAAGAATGAATGAATGAATGAAACATTTATTGAACACTTACTATGTGTAAAGCACTGTTCTAAATGATGGAGATACAAATAGAAAAGTATACTCCAAGAGCTCACATGGTAATGGGGGAGAAAATACATATGAAAATTTTCAGCTGCAGGTCAGATAGAAAGATCTAATGTTCCTTAGTGTTCACTGGCAAAAGTTATTTCCACCAGGACAACTAGGTGGTGCAATGAATAGAATGTTGGACCTGGAGTCAGGAGGACTTGAGTCAAATCCCCCTCAGACACTTACTAGCTGAGTGACCCTAGGCAAGTCACTTAACTCTAATTACCTCCTCCCCCCTAAAAAAAATGTTATTTCCACTGATGATGTTGAACCATTTAACAGTGTCAAGGACTTGGAAAATGCAAGCACTTTCTTTTTCTAGGTGGATATAGTGCAAGGCCAGGAGTAAGGAAGACCTGAGTTCAAATAAGGACTCAGACACTTATTAGCTGTGTGACCCTTGGCAAGTCACTGACCTTTGTTTGCCTTGGTTTCTTCATCTGTGAAATGAGCTAGAGAAGGAAATGGCAAATCACTTTAGTATCTTTGCTAAGATGTATATTAAGCAATTAATACATAAATGAATGAGACATGTCAGTCATTCAAGTTGAAATGAAGAACCTACTTCAGTAAACTAATAAATTGGCATGCTGATTTATAGGTCCATTTCCTGTGAGTATAGTTAATTAAAAACAATTTCTAATGTCTCAATCCCTCCCTGGTGAGCTGGGAATTGAATTTCTGGATCTGTTAGACTAAGTGAACAGATTCTAATATATAGGTAATTAGAGTACCTCGAGGCCTACCTAACAATTGACTACAATGGAATAAAATAATAAATGGCAGAGACAAAGGAAGGAATGGCAATGTTAATTACAGAATCATAGGATTTAAATATGGTGTGTTGGGGAGGGGAGAAATGGTGTAATGGAATGCTATATGCTCATTGGTTCTGGAGTCACAGGGCCTGAGTCCAAGACTGCCTCTGAAGCTTACAACCTTGGACAAGTAAGTTAACTTCTTTCCCTTCAACTTCCTTCTCCACAAAACTATGAATTTAGACTGGATGGCCTCAGAAGTTCCTTCTTTGCTAAAAAATCTTTTAGTCCAAATCTCTCCTTTTACCAAAGAGGAAACAAAGGCCCAGAGGGATTAAGTCAACTGGTCAAGCACTTATTAAATATTTACTATGTACTAGGCACTGTACAAAGCAATACACTTGTACCAAGGTCACACAGATAGTAAGCAGCAAATCTGTCCCCAAAACCAAGTTCTTTGACACCTAATCCAATATTATTTCCATTGGGCTACACTTAAGACAAGGAAATAGGTCATAGGAGATAAATGATAGGGACTAGAACCCTGATTTCATTGGTATAGGGTAGCAGATCTCAAAGATTTTCATCTCAAGACTCCTTTATCCTCTTAAAATTGAGGACCACCCCAAAGAAGGTTTTGTTTTGTGGGTTATAAGTTTTCAATATTATAAATTAAAAAAAAAATCTTAGTATGTTTATAAAAAAAACTTTTTACTTGAAAGCTGCTAGTATGGAAATTGCAAGTGAGGTAACTCCTTGTACGAATGCAAGTTGGCACTTTCTCTGCAAATTTATCCATTACAGACTTCCCTAGAGCATTGAGAGGTTAAGCAAGGTTAAGCAACTTGCCCAGGGACACACAGCCTGCATGTGTAAAAGGAGAGAATTGAGCCAAGTCTTCCTGATTTTGACGTCAGCTTTCTTTCCTCTAAGCCATGAACTCTAGATGAGGGCAAATTCAGGTCAGATGCATTTTTTTTGCTTATTTAATGATTTTAAAAATTATTTGCAGGATTATGAAAAAGCATTTTTCTAGAAGAGACATTAAAATCCCAGAAAATCTTCATTGACTAATAATCAATTGCATTTTTATGGTATTTACAGCTTGCAGAGCAATTTCCTATCCATAACCCTATGAAGCACAGCCAACCAAATTGTGTTTTTGAAACCTTTGAGATCTTATAATCTCTTTGTTTTTCATTCTCTGACATTAAGTTTGAGTACAATTTTTTTTCCTCAGGTGGACAGAGAAGTCTTTTTTTAGCCAGGTACTTTTTTTTTCCCTGATAAGTACAACCCATTCTGAACCTAAAACAAAGAATCCCAGTCTCTCTCAGCTGCAGTCATTTGTTAAGAAAGCCTTTGGCCTCTAGGACCTGAACTGTCGTCTCTGCATAAGTCTCATCTAATATCTGACCACGCTGGCAATTCCAAATTGTACAGTAGTAACTACATAGCTAAGTAAGGATTGTTGCAAAATGAACAAATTATGAGAGAGAAAGAATATATGAAGAGAGAGGTTCAAAAATTCCTCACCAGAGAAAGTGATTTCTCTCTTGGCCCTAAGAAACAAAATGCACACACAGGTAAAAAGATGTGGATGTCTGATTGTTTACATATTGACCTCAGAAGACAAATTCATCAAGGACGGTCTGCATGCTCTGTATTCTTGATGGTGTCCATGAGGTGTCCCCCGCAATTTCAAAGAATTTGGCTTAATTCATTTAACCAAATTGCAAAGAGAGCTGCAGCATCTGGTTTGAACTCATCTATCATGCATAGTAACATGAATAAATGAAGACATTCATCACTATGCATGCAACAGAAATTGTGTTCTCCTATTGATATAATTAAATACTCATAGAGGGCTAAATACATAATCACTTCCAGACAGTTTGTTTAATGCCAAAAATCAATGGCTCCACATCCAACGAGCTCCATAGTCATATGTTCCTAGTCAGAGCCATTGTGAACCCTCTCCAGTTTCTAAACATTTATTGCTGGTGCTGTAATAATAAACATCTTGCATTTATAAAATGTAATGTTGCCTAGAATTTTTCATTTTTCAAGAATGCATAGTGCATTGTCTAATGGCTCTCATATGTCCAGTGTGCCCACGAACAATTTGTCTTCTGAGTGGAGTGTTAATCTGACACCTCAAGGACAGACCTGTTTTCAGGAGGACTCAAAGAAAAGCTAGAAACTTTCATAGGCTTCAATAACTACTGAAAATCCCAAAGAACTGGTGCTGGGATTACTCAGGGCTCTGGATTGCATTACCTCTTCATGCTATATTTTGTTTAAATGAGTGTTATTAAAGATGCTAGGAGATTCTTTTTTGGGTCTTTGGGGGCAGTTGCCAAATGCATATGTATTAAATATATTTATTTAATATATGTGCATATATGAAAAATTGAAGGTAATGATGACATTTATAGCCCAACAGTTTTATTTCTTAACTAGACATAGAGATGGGTGAGTATGAGGAATATACTTTCCACTTGCTTGAACCAGTTGCAAGTGATAACCCCACAGCAGTGATGAAGGAAGTAAAGGTATCCAACGGTCATAAACACTGAACAAAACTACCTTCACCCCTGACCCTTACGACATATCCAGGAGTTCTGCTCTCGGGTGAAAGGGTTTGTGGCTTATAAAACTAATCCATCCCACAAATTCAGGAATGTGTTAATTGTGAGAAGCATCGAATGTGACGGGTATCCTATCTTCTATGAAAAAAAAAACCCTGCAACATTCAAACCACCAGGTGAATGAAGGAATGAACTCTACTGTAAATATCATTTTACTAAAAACAGTTAAGGCTAGAAACAAAGCCAAAACTTTCACACCTGCATCAGCCGCCTGCTTTTGTTGTTTGACATGCATTATTAATCTTGACCATTCCCAGGTGACTGTAGAGGAAGGTAAGTACTCACACCAATCTTGTGACCTGGAACAATGCCTCCTACAGGTGGGATTATCAAACAGTGAGATTCATTTCTCTCTGCCAAGCACAGATCAATTTCATTATTTCATGAATGTCACCATTTTATGATATACGTCAGTTGCAGGTGATGACTGTCCATCAGAATTTTCAGATTTTCTTTTCTCCTCTAGCAATTCCACATCCCATACCAAAGAACTGTTTTCATTTTGGAGCGCTCACAGCTTCTCAAATTGAATACCCTTTGTCTTTTTCTGGCTTGTTTTTGTTTCCTTAAGGGAAAATAAACAATATTCTATGACTTGGGTTTAAGATACATAGAGGCCAAAAGGATTTTTAAAGGGAAAAGTTACCTGTATGTGTGAGAGATTATGAAAAACCAAAAGAAAACAGCAAGGAATAGTTACAAAAATCATGGCCTTGTGGTCAAGGAAGGTATTGGTTTGAACTGACCAGAGTTCTGGTAGTTCTGGAATTCAGGTGAAGCATTACATATTTCACCACTGGGCAAATAGCACATTCACAGAAAAAAAACCCAACATATTCAAATCACCTTTTTAAGACAAATTCAGTTGGTGGTGGTGGAGAGAAAACTGGGGGCAGAATTTGGGGTGAAGCTTTTCATCTTAGGACACAAGGCCTTACACAATGAGAAATCCCAAAATTCTGGACCTTTATGAGAAGATAGAATCTCCCTGCAAGTATCTTGGGATAGAGCAATGCTCTAATTTTCACCATCCTGGGACTAAATTCTATTAAGTCCACTCTAGTTACTGCTAATTCTCATTTAAATTCTTAAGAGTTGTGTGGCCTTCAAAAAACACATCTCTCTGACTATGTTTCTTTAACTGAGAAACTAGATAATGATACTTTCAGTACTTTCCTCACAAGATTGCTGTAAGGAATGTGTTTTGTCAGCCTTTGCAGCAGGCCTAAGAGCCTTAATGAGGAATGGGGAAGAGGAAAAAAAAATGTTCAACTTATCCACCAGCTTTGGCAAAGCCCACTCTTTCATAAAGCTCTATAAAATATGAGTTATGATTATGGATTTATATAGCCCTTTGCAAATTATAGACTCTTTTATACATGTTAACTTATATGATCCTCTCAATCCACTTAAATATTTAAATAGATTGGTGAGCTCATCAATTTAGGTGTTCAGCACCAACAGTTCCAAATAGATCAGATCCATGCCTGGCTACCCTGAGTAACTTTTGTCCAAGTCTTCTCTAGAGTTCATCACTGAGGGTCCACTCCAAATGCTAAGGCCTCTCAAGCAGCTAGCTCACTGGTTCAGTGGATAGAGTGTTGGACTAAATATGACCTTAGGTGCTTACTAGCTGTATGACCTTGGTCAAGTCACATCCTCTATTTCGATCAATTTCCTCATCTGCAAAATGGAATCACCTACTCACAGAGCTGTTGTGAGTATCAAATGAGATAATATTTATAAAGTCCTTTGCATATCTTAAAGGTATGCTATATATATATATATATATATTTATGACTGAGACTTTCTCATGCCCACTTGTCCTTATAAGTGTCATAGATGTTCAGATTCCTTAACAGCCTGACCTACATAGCTCCTCTTGTCTTTGGCTAAACCTTGTCTTTGGCTAAAAGAAGGCCTGGGTAGAATTCTTTAGGACAGGACCTGTGTGTCATAATTTTAGGGTCCCAGCACCCCTAACATCTAAACCTCAAAATATTGTTCCCTGACCAGGGAGAACTTCCTAATCCCAAATTCTTCTCCAGCCAAGACTGGAAGGTACGTAAGCGCCCCACCCCCCAATCCCTTTCTTGCCCTGTGGTTGGTGGGGAGGGGACTTCCAAGCACCTAGGAAGGCTTCAGGTGTAAGTATTTTTTCGGGCCTGACCTCTCAGGTCCCATTAGGTCAGACAGCTACCAGGCTGCCTCAAACTCAACCTGAGGCTCTCAGGACTAGGTCTAGTGGTTCTGTTTGACCACATGGACCTGGGTACACCTTCCTTGGTATGATAAATACTATAATAAATAAATATATATAAATGCTATATTATTGTTGTTATCCCACAAGGATAACATTAGAAGTCTCAGACGTTCCATTTTTATCCTCATTCTTGCCACATGATGAGCCTATCTTCTTTTTTCAACATACACTATTTTTATGCTTTATTTATTTTAACATTCTTTTCTTTTTAATTTTGAGTTCCACATTCTCTCCCTCTCTCTAGATTCTCTTCCACCCATTGACAAGGCAAGTAATATATCACACACTGTTCTGTTAACACACTTTACCACAGTTCTTCATATTTTTTTATTTATATGTTGCATCCTGTTCACACCCATAAGGTTCTTTATTCCTCTTCCTTTCCTACTTATAATTTTCATTCTTCTTACACCATTTCTTGACCAACAATAGTCAAATGTTATCATCATTTCACATAGGATGAACCTGAAAGTCAGAGAGGTTAAATTGTCATTTAATTACACAGCCCCAAATCACACAGCAACAAGCCAGAATTCAAATGCTTGCCTTTTGACTCTAAAATCACTACTTTAGACAATTTTTATTATCATAGGATCATACAGCTGCAGAGCTGCAAGAAGTCCCAGAGGCCATCATATCCAATTTCCTCATTTTACAAATGAGGAAACTAAGGCCTGGAGACAGGAAGTGACTTATCCAAAGTCACATCAGCAATAAATAATAGACCCAAGATTTGAACCCAGGTCCAAATCTCACACTCTTCACATTGTACCATGATACCTCTGTACCATGCTGAAAAGTAATCCACCCTTAATTGCCTTTTTTTTGTTAGCAGCATTTTCTCATGGATTAGAATCAATCACTCCATATGTGATATATAGATCTTAAAAGTTCATCAGTTCAAGCCAGCACAGTACCCATACTTCACTGTTTGCATACCACAGACTGGGAATATACTGTCCTCTCCCCCACTTCCCACACTGTAAAAAGCATGTGGAACCTTGGTATATGTGTTCCAGTCCAAAGTAATGAGAACACTTAATGTGTATGAAGGAGAAAAATTTGAACGGGTTCATTACAATTTTTGACCCATAAAAAAATCTTTTCTCCAAAGCTCCAGTTGAGTGTTGTGCCAAAACTGAAGGCAGGCCCAAGCATAACTGCCCCCTCATCCCCTCTTTCCTGTGCTTAATATGGAAGCTATTGTTAATGTTGTGAAACCATGACAGAAATGGGGAATTTTTTGGTTAAGTCTAACTATTACATTCCTCATATCCATCTTTCACAGACTTGGGAAAAGCAATCTTTTCCCTAACTGAATTAACAAACCCAGGGAGAAGTGCAGTAGTATATATAAGTAGATGCTTATTCTGAAAAAAAAAAAAATCTACATGGCCTCTTTCCTGGCTTTCTCATATTATTTGTTGTTCTCTACTTGCCAAGAAGTGCAGAGCTGAAGACAGCGTTTATCTACACCGCTTGTGTTGGCGTCAGGCAGTCTTTTCCTTTAGTAAAGTGATAAAGGCTGCAACCAAGGAACGAGTAGCAATGTTTTGAGAAGAATTTCTTCATTGTCAACCCTTGGCATGCCTAAATACAAACTGGAGTACTATGCCTTTAACTCACTAGTATTTCCCAACCACATGCACTTACAAAGAGTGCAGAGAGCACATGCAGCTGTGACTGATATTTCACAAAGGAGGTGTTACCTGTATGATTAGATAATTACAGTAGCCAGCACTCAGGAAGAATTCAAGTAGTAGCTGCAAACCATACTTAGTTACAGTCTGCATTCAGAAACATTCCATAGAATGTCTTGTCTTTGGTGAGGCCCTGACATGCTGGTCAAGGCCCTACTCAGTAACGCATGGAATTTTCTGACTTTTAAATGGCATAGGGAGCATGATTTGGACAAAACAAAGCCATTTTCATTTGTGCTAATGTTCAGCTGAACCAACTTGATCAAATTAAGTCAATCTAGTTGACTAGCTTTGCACTTAAGGGTCCAGTGTCAGAAATCTAGAGATGGAGTGAGAAGGCTTAGAGTTTTCTAATTCCAGTTCTGACATTTACTATTGGTATAACCTTGTGTAAGTTATTTCTCTTCTTTGGGTAATTTCAGTTCATCTGTATAAATGAAAAGATTTGAATAGATAACTTTGGAAGTCCCTCCCAGTTCTATACTAATAATCCTATAAGTTTCTTAAGATAGCATTTAGAACTCTTATTTTTTTCCAAATAGTCTATTTTTTCCCTCAATTCTGTTTATTATACCATTGAACTCTTTGTTTTTCATATTTGCCAAAGAATTAGAAAAATTTCTCACATTGAAACCTCCTTAACTTTGGAAACATAGTCTATGGTGAACTTTAATATTCACTTCTTTATTTAAAAAAAGGCAAATAGTGCAGTGATTTTAAGGAGTCACATGAAAGGGAGTGGGGAAATTAGACAACTGGCTTCTTTTCAAGTATATGCTCCCTCTGCAAGTCTAGGCAAGTCACTTCTTAATGTCCCCAGACAACTAGTAACAATAATAAAAAATAATAGCTAACATTTAAATAGTGCTTATTATGTGCCAGGCACTGTGTTAAGCAATCTACAATTATTGATCTTATTTGATCCTCAAAACAACTCTGGAAGGTAAGTGCTATTACTATCCCAATTTTTTTTTTAATGGAGGAAACTGAGGTAGACAGAAATAAAGTATAGACACATAGCTAATAAGTGTCTGAGGCTACATTTGAACTTGGCTCTCCTTGACTCGTGGTCTGGCACTCTAACCACTCCTGCCACATAGCTGCCCCATCTAAGACTTTTCATTTCAGAATAGTTACATGATCTTCATTGATGGAGGAAATGACTTTATCACAAATTTCCTCCACTGAAAAAAATCACGTCTATTTTTTTTTTAATATGAAAGTCCTCTGAAAATCCTATCAGGATTTTTAGGTCATTTATAGGTCATTCTTATATGGATAAAAGTTTCCCATATGAACTCCTCATTTCAAATTTTTTTTTGGATGGAAAAATTTGCTCCTCTGCACAGCTGATTTACAAATATAATTAACTCAGGGAAAATCAATGTTTTCCTGCATAAGGCAATAACTACAAAACAATGTGACATAAACTTAACCACTTTTAGAAAATCTACCCTTCCCCTCCCCCCAAAAAAAAGTTTCCAAGGCTCCCTGTGTTTTTTTTTCCTTCATTGCAGTAAACTTTTTTAAAAAAAGGCAATTTAGGGAGAAAACTTGCAAAAAGGAAAAAAAAACCTTACCCCTATGAATTGTACCCTCAGACTTGGATAAGTATGTAATGTTTTATCTCCACACTCTGAGAGTTAAAACGTATGGTAACAAAGGCATATGAAGCCTGCTGTAAATAGTAGTGATGACAACCAATCAGCTATGTCATTTCCATGTTACTGTGCTAGTTGTCTAGTAAAAGAAAATGTTTGAATATTTAACAATAGCAATTTAAAATAACAATGTCTGTGTGGCATGCAGTATCTCTGTGCACTGTGCACCAGGTATTTAGAGGGGGGTGGAAGAAAGAGGCAGGGGGAGTGATGAAAACCTCATCATTCCTGGTTCACTAGTAAGGCAGGCATTGCTTTGCCTCACTTGACTGCAAAAGAAAAATTAGACCCCAGAGTACAGCATTGACTGGCACTCTTAGAGACTACCTTATTTTAGCTTGCCCTCTTTATTTTTCAATTATGTGGCAGAATTGCTCAACGTAAGAGCAAAATGCCCTGAAGTTCCGAGGGAGGGAAGCAGCATTCCCTTTAACTTTTAAGGAAAATTATATGTATAACTTCAGGCACTAAAAACGTGGCCTTCAGAATACATTAGAAGGTTATGTGAATGTCCCTCCTACTGGAGAATTTGTCTAGGGGAAAGGAGGGAGATGGATCTCTGTGTAAGGAATTCTTGGCATCTGGGTGTTTGGCAAACATTCTAGCTAGTTCTTTCTTCTCTGTTTATGTTTTATTTTTGTTGTTGATTTGCTTTTATGACATCATTGGGTCTATCCTACTGTTTGATTCAATATTTTGTGTTGCAAATAAGGCACCACCAAACTCTAACACTGAAAATTATATATCACTTTACCATGACTTATAATACTCACATGGGTAATTAATTTGGCTAATAACATACCACAGTGTGTTGACATAAAGAAAGATTACTCAAGAATCATTGTTCTTTACATATTGTTAACAAGCAGCTAAGTAGTAGTTTACTATATAAGTATGGTTCTCATTGTAGTTTTTAGAACAAGAACAAAACAGATGAGGTAATCCACTAATGAAATCAGCACTTTGGGGACAAAAACACAATATTTTGTTTATTTTTCCAAATGTATTGATTTGATTAGTGGTTGACCAACTTAAAAAAAACAAATAATTTCATTGTCCAGGTGATGACCATTAGCATTTATTAAGTCATGTTGAATTACTACTCACTCCCTTAAAAATGAAATCAGTGGTGTTAATGGGTAACTTTTGTAGGTTTCATTTACAATAACTTAGGAAAGAACATAATTATGGAAGTACACGCACAAGAGCTGCATAGGATGGAAAGGCATGCTGTGAACCTATATTGGGAGGGATACCTACATTGATGAGAAGTGTATCATTTATGTTACATTCATGTGCCACTTTATACCTTGTAAAGAACTTTCACACATATCATAACATTTGGTATTCCCTACAAAGTAAGCAAGGCAAGAAAACGGTTATCTTCATTTACTGATGACAATGCTCAAGGTTGAACAGATAGTGGCAGAGCTTGGTCTAGACCCCGGTCTTCTGGTACCTAATCCAATACAGCAAAACTACCTCAATAATTTTTAAGACAGGGTTTGGGAATAGGAACTTGTCTTGTGTTTTCACTTATATAGGAAACTCCCTCCTGAGGTAGCTTCCTCTCTCCATGTAGCTCCCCACCTCCTCTGCAAATTATTTTTTATAGAGTCTCCTAGATCACTGAGAGCTAAGTAACTTGTCTACCATCACATAGCCTGAAGTGAGACTTAAACCAAGGTTAAGGTGGGTTTTCCATCCACTATTGTCTTGCATGTTCTCTCCCTCTCAAAACGGAAAAGTGCAACTATTTACCTTTGCATTTGCAAATCACCTACTGAAGTGCTACCTCATTGTTGTGCATAGATAATTCTAACTTCTCAAGGGTTATGCCACTAAAGCACTCCTACCCAATTTGAAGGGCTTTAGCACGGGGTTGGTGACAGATTGCATCTGTAGCAGAGGACAAACCTATAGTACCTAACAAAATTCAATCACCGGATTAGTCATCAGGTCCTAACAATAGGAACAATAATTTGCTGCATAGCTCTGTATCTGAAGAACTGTCTTCTGAAGTATAGAAGGGTTTCCATCTGAACCACTGAAGGGTGTATCCAATGAAATTAAGTCACAAATCTTTTGAATTATCAGAGAAGTATTTTTGCATGTTATACTACAACTTAAAACCAATAAAAATAAATTTTTGACACTAGAAAGAACCACTTGATTTCTATTCAACTTGTTAGTTATTTAAACATCCCCTAATGAATTTCTCAATAATTACTGTGCGTAAGGGGGGGGAACAAATATTAAATAACTTGTTTGTTAAGAGTGATGTTGAGGTCATCTCAATCGTTGAGGTGAATTATGGACAACCAAGTGAATCCAAAAGATGGACAACCTTAGAGCTATTTTTCATTGTTGGTAACCCTTTCCTTTACATCTAACAGCCTACTCCCTAAAGAACAATACTTTCTTCAGACTATTTGGCAAAGGTGTTGTTGAGGCAACGAAATGGCTAACTTTCCATTACCCTAAACCAGTGGTGTCAAACTCAAATAGAAATAGAAATGGAGGAGGGAGGAAGGCTCTAAAAGGCATATAAGGATCACAGCAAACCACATATTAACACTATCCGTGTTCTATTGGCTTTTTATTAATTTTCTGAAATATTTTCCAAATATATTTTATTCTGGTTCAGCTGCCTTTGGAAGTGTTGCTGGCCTGAGGAACTGTGTATTTGACACCTCTGCCCTAAACTCACAAGAGTTTCTTCAGTGCTTTCTGTTTAAATTCTACATGGTCCTATCTACATGAAGGAATTTAAGTAAGTGTACAAGAAAATTAGTTCAATTTATATGTATTTAATCTTATTATTATTTCATACCATGAGTGTGTTGTGCTATAGGAGGTGGTTCTTTTTCCTCTCTTTTTAATCTTTTGAAAATCTTTCTTACTAAGTACTTTCTCTTTAGGTGTTTAATGAGAAATGACAAACTCTAGGGAATTGACTTTCAAGCGATTACTGCTCTTTCTCAAGCTTGGGGTGAGAGACTAAGAAAATTATGAGAAATGTGCATTGTATCATTTGCAGTTCTTTCCTTGTTATTCCCTTTTTGTCTGGATGGCAGTGAAAATATCAGCTGCAGAAAGCTTTTTAATGGTGGCTGTAGTTGACCTATTACACATTTCTCAGTCTCTCAGCTTCTAGTCCTCAGTTCTGCTCTAACTCTAGGCTAATCAATCATGAAGCATACAGTCCTTTGTGATAGAGGAAAAGGTGAAATTGTGATTTACTATATGCAAGAATTCCCACCCTGACTGAAGCAAACATACAACAAAATCCTGACTTGATGTATATGGTACACAGGTCTGGAGAATCAGGTGGGGTGCAGACTTAGCACACATATGCCTTTTCTCTGAGAGGTACTTTGACCTAACTATGAAAAGCTTCCTACAGACAATACTCTGGTTCTGAAAATACCATATGTCAGGCTTGGGTTGTAAAATCAGTGGACACCTCTCTGTGCTTGGGCCAAAAAACTCCTGAAATAGATCCAGGAGGAAAGCAGCTTGCTGAAACACCAGCTCCAATGGGAGATTACAATGTGTTTGGACATTTTATACTGCATAGTATGCTTGAGATGCATTTGGGTCAACACAAATCTGAACACATGTTTTAAAAATGGTATGGTCCAAGTATAAAAGGAAGAGGCTATATTTATCCAGTAAAGTAAAAACAAATGGAAAATATATGATAGTCCAAAGTTTCTTAGATAACTTAACATGAATTATCAGTGAAAATAAAACAAACAATTCCTTGCAATGATCAAAGACAAGGATTATATATATGATATATTCACAAATACTATCTATACATATTCCAATTTATGAACATGTGTATGGTGCATATAAAGGACTATTACAAGAGCATGCAAATAGAAAATTTGTGCTTTTGGCTATATTAAGATTCTATTATCAGTGCAATAAGAACAGTGTGTGTTGGCAGCATTATTGGATTCACATCCCAAGGGTTGAATTAGAATAACACTTGTACCATATGAAGAAATAGAAAACCTTACTCATTGGATACTGCCATAAACAGTGTACTAGGGATCATCCCAATCTTGCCTTTTTTTTTTCCTCTGCAGCTCCCCAGGGTAGAAAACCTCTTCTTAGGAAACAGATTTTCTTCTTTAAATGTGAGGGAGTAAAAAAAGATATACATAGAATTATAACAGAAGCAGATACTAGACACTGGATATCAGAAGCAATAAAAATGTTGACGTGCCCAATGCACTGGGAAGATCTTTTTAGGGAAAACCTAGACAGCAGAAATATATGCTACAACCAAAGGAAATTCTGAGATTTAAATGAACAAATTTGTTCTCTACAAGAACAATAAACTCACAGCTAAAAGTTATTTTATTCATTTCCATTCTGGTGAAGGGGGGAAAAAATCCAAATTTAAAAATTTGCGCTGCTTCAAATCTAGAAAGAATTTAAGGAAATGTGAAATCAAGCTAAGTCAGATCAAAATTATGTTAACTCTTTGGATGGATCAGTTACATGAATAAATCACCCCCAATTTACTGATTGTTTTGGTTTTGTAAGAAATGCAAAGGAGTCTTTTTCTTGGGGGTAGGGTGAGTGAATATATTATAATCCAAATGTATATTAGATTTTGGACTCTAAAAATGAGCAAAAGGAAATAATAAAGGTAATTATATATAATTTCTTGAGAACTCTAGGTGATCTCATTGAAAATATTATTTGGCTAGTTGAATACATCTAAAATCAGAGAATAGATATATTTATTATGCTGTACATTTTTCATCGTGGTGTTTGGAGCCAAATGATCTCTAGGCCAGCTCCTTAACTTGACCTCAGTTGGTGTTTTGTGTAGTACAAAGACTTGGCAATAGGAAATCTTTTTTAACACTTTTCCTTTAAAAAAATTACACTTATTTTGACATTTATATTTTTGAAATAAGCAAAATGATATCAATTATACATGTGAATTCATTCAAAACTTATTTCCAATTGACCATTTGACAAAAAAAAAGCATGAAAAAATAAAGTGAAAAAAGTGAAAAAAGCTTCAATCTGTACTTAGCATTCATCAATTTTCTCTCTGGGTATAAATAGCATTTTTCTTTGAGAGTCCTTCAGAATTGTCTTAGATCAATGTACTTATTAGAGTAGCTAAGTCTTTCATAGTTGATCATCATTACAATATTGCTACAACCAGAACAATGTTCTGGTTCTTCTCACTTCACTTTGCATCAGTTCATATAAGTCTTCCCAGGTTTTTCTGAAGCTCTCCCCTATCCAACACAATCATATACCACAATTTATTCAGACATTCTCCAAATGATGGGCATCTCCTCAATTTCTAATACTTTACTGCAACAACAAAAAAAAGCTGTTAGTTTTCTGACCATAAAGGTCCTTTTCTTTTTCCTTTGATCTCTTTGGGATATAGATGCAATAAGAATATTGCTAGGTCAAATGGTACGCACAGTTTTATAGCCCTTTGCTTCTACTTCCAAATTGTTCTGTAGAATGGTTAAACTAGTTCACAACTCTACCAACAGCACATTTTCAGCATCTATAATTTTCCTTTTCTGTTATGTTCGCAAATTGATAGGTATGAAGTGGTATCTCAGAGTTGTTTTCGTTTGCTTTTCTCTAGTCAATAGTGATTTAGAACATTTTTTTTTTCATATAATAGCTGTGATTTCTTCTTCTGAAAACTGCCTTTTGACCATTTATCAATAGGGGAATGGTTCTTATATTTATAAGTTTGGCCCAGTTCTCTATATAGTGAAGAAATGAGGCCTTTACCAGAGAAACTTCTATAATTTTTCCCAGGTTTCCTGCATTTCTTCTAATTTTGGTTCTTAACACTTTACCATGCTTTCTTTCCCTCTATTTTTCTTGACTACTGTTACACATATACGCAGAGATGTGTATGTGTATATAGATATATCTGTGTATCATATATGTGAAATCTGTGGTAATTAATATAATAAGTATTTGCACAGAGATAATCTTCTGAGTTTGCTTGACTTTTATGACACCTCACTGGCAAAGGTGAAACATAAACATTTCAATTAAACCAAGTTTTTACCTGATATTTCATTTATTTCCTAGTTTCCCACCTTCTCTGATCACCAAGCACAGTGCAGATCGTTGTTTTGACTCCTGGCATAGTTTTAATCTTATGTTCACTTTTTATGAATGCACTTTATCCCAAAGCCAGAATATCAGATATAAACTTTTTATGAACTCTTAGGCAAATAGACACAGTCCAATTTGCAATGATGTGTTGTTTTCATGATTAATAAGGTCAAAATTTGGGGTTAGGATTTTCCTGACTTTTGGCAATATACACCAGTGATCTTTCTCTCAATGGGATGGATGTAGCCATGATATATTACACAACACAACTGTACTTTTGGAGACATAAAAACAGCTTGTATACATTTACGTATGGAAAGCTGTAGCTACAGGGTAGTAAAATGTTACAGCAGATCACTTGAGTTTTAGCAAGAGCCTTTTATAATATTAGGTAACCTCCTGGAAATGTGATTCTGCTCCACCTTCCCAGAATCTAAGATACTCTTTAAAGATTCAATCCCCAGGGCTCTGATTGCTGTCATAAAGAAAAGCCACATAAGCTTTGTGGAACTCACTTCCATCATTTCTCAAGGAAGAAAGGAATCTACCTCACGATTGAAAAACAGTCTCTTGCACACACATGCAGCCCATGTCAAGTAGTAACACAGTTTTGCACTTTATTATAAATTGCCCTCTTCTGGTGCAGCTTGCCAAATGAATAAATTAGTTTACAAAGGTTCTACCAATCCTTTGTATTTGAACTTGAAGCTGTGAATTCATGAGTTTTGGCTTTAAAACAACACCTTCATCAAGCACATATCCTATTACTACCTGAATTTGATGTAAGAAACCTTTTTTTTTTCCACTTAAAGTCACTGATGTGCAGAGGGGAAGAAATTGAAGGGTACACATATGAGAAAAAGGAAACTCAAGTTAATAAGGTATGATTTTTTAAAACAATAATAAAGAAATCTAAAATATCAATTTTTAATTTTAACATTAAAAATAATTCTAACCCTTTTGTTTTCCCAGAATAGAATTTTATTCTCTACTGAAAGGTTATCTTCATGTAACCATAGAGAAAAGAATGGGGAGGTGGGACAGAGAAAGACACACAGAGGTAAAGATAAAGAGAGAGAGACATATAGAGTAAGTAAAATGCATTCAGATGTAAAAGTAAAGTGAAAATAAAATCAGGATGAAGAAGAAATTAGAATTTGGAGGGACAGGAGCAAAAGGAAGAAAATTGTAGTGAATAGCGTTCAGACTGGAAACAGAAAGATGTAGGATCTAATCTTGTCTCTGACACTCACTAGCTAAAAAGTAA
The DNA here is from genome assembly GCF_003287225.1 of Phascolarctos cinereus. NCBI lineage: Eukaryota > Metazoa > Chordata > Mammalia > Diprotodontia > Phascolarctidae > Phascolarctos > Phascolarctos cinereus. The sequence continues at coordinate 155,149,608 of NW_027555514.1, read as the reverse complement.
TACCTATCTTCGATGGATTATGAGAGGCTGAAAGAGCGAAGGCATGTAAAGTACTTGGAATTTTTTAAAAATTATACAAATATTAGTTATTATTATTAAAGAGAAAAGAAAAACAGGGAACAAAAGAGAGATAGCATATCTTATGTGTGCCTGAGCCCAAAGCAGAGCTCTGTGTTTCTAATAGCCTTTCTACCGAAGTCTTACCCATATTAATCTGTTTCTGAAACCAAGAGTGCTCCAATTCTTCCTCCCCAAAAACTAGACAACATTTCTACCATTCAGTCAAGTATTACTCACTAGGACCCCCACTTTCTAGGTCTGATCCAATTTCTGGGCTACATCATTGTTATTAGTTCCCTTTTCCCCTTATCCTATTACCGAAGTATTTATACTTCGGTCTTGAAGATTACCAAGTCAGCAACAAGCAAAATTATTCAATATGGGATGGTAGGTTCTTTCTTATAAACACTCTCTTTGAGCTACAGTATATTCTAAACATGAGCTATGAAATATGAGCTATATTATTATAAACACTCTCTTTGAGCTCTATGGACATAATTGCATTCATCAACATCAAGGATAAAGATGGGCCAGCCAATAATACTTTGTTTTTTCAACTATGTTAGTAACTATATCTGGTACTTACAGCTGGCCTTGAAGTTTGCAAAATGTTATATAAACATATACATATATATATGTATATATATATATGTATATATAATATATATAGTATATATATATACATATATGTATACATATACATACACATATATACCTATAGATGTATATACACATATATAAATGTTATATGATTATATATATGAATATATGTATATACATCTTTACACATATATATGTATGTTTGTATATGTACATATGTTATGCATATATAGTATATATACATGTGTGTATATATGTGCATATATTATGCATATACATGTGCAGAGAGAGAGAGACACCCCCCCCACACACACACACACACACGGGCCTTAGGGGGGTTGTTTAAGTGATTTGCCGATAGTTACACATATGGTAAATGAAAGAATTCATATGTGAATCCATATTTTAGTGAACTTGCCAAGAGCCTGATAAAATTCAATCAAGGGGTAAATAAGGGCCGTAGGCCAGAAATTACCTTCCACACCTGACTTTTAAACCATCCCCTATAAGCACCTTATTTTTAAAGAGTCACATAAATAACCTTATCTTGATGTTTAATAGTTCTCACTACAGGAAAGTTTTCCTAGTGAAAGTAATGAACATACATAGAGTGCTTAATGGTTACAAGTCAGAATATAAATAGATAGGTAGTTATGTGTGTACATTTGTAAAACAGAAAATATACACGTGTATTTTATGTAAGGCGTGCAGTGGATAGGGTGCAGTACATGGAGTTCTGGGCCTGGAATCAGGAAGACCAGAGTTCAAATCTGGCCTCAGATACTTACTAGCTGTATGACCCTGAACAAGTCACTTAACCCTGTTTGCCTCAGTTTCCTCATCTGTAAAATGAGTTGGAGAAAGAAATGGCAAAGCACTCCAGTGTCTTTGCCAAGAAAACCCCAAATGGGATCACAGAGTGTCAGACAAAACTAAAACAACTGGATAATAATAAAATTTTAGGAGTACCTCTATCTGTGCAATACCTCTATCTGTATGATAGCTAATTTAATCCTCATAACCATTTAATGAGGTAATGCGATTTTGCTGCTCCCATTTTGCAGTGAGGTTAGCCAATTTCTTCAAGGTCATTCAAATAATTAATGAAGCCAGAATTTGTACCCAGCTTTTCCAGTTCCAAGATTAGTATTCTTTCCATTGTGACATGCTTCATGTTGGACTCTAAATTAGCATTTTTCCACATTAAATATGAGACCTATATCTCTTATGAAAACCTTCATAAAAATTACAGTCTACTTTTTAATCATTCATTTCTATCTACATACTCCTAATCTTTGAATAGTTATTAATAGACCCTCTATCCTTGCTTCTTCAGACAGCTGGATACTGAAATCTACTTAGTAAATGTCTCAGCCTTGTTGAGTACAACACCTGGTGTTGTACTGGCAGTCTCATCATTCATTATGCCATCTAAGAAAGCCCCTCAGAAGGTGTGCTAGAAAGCCCTATGTTGGAATCTCCAGCATTCTGCTATTAGAACACACCCCTGACCCCAGGTTTTTTGCATGGCCTTCTATTTGGCATGTAACAGAATGCAGAATATTGGGAATGCTTTTTTTTCTAAATATTTTTCTTCCATACTTTAATATTTGAAGAGTTAATTTTGTACTGCACCTCCACCTCCCACCACTCACTGGTGTTCTTTCTTTGAATTTGTTTCTACTAAACATTCATCTTAAAAAAAATGTTTTTTCAAATGTACCAAATCCATCTTGAATACAGAATCTGTCTTCCATGGGCTGCACTCCTCTCATCCTCCCCGGGAGATTGATTTCATTTCAGAACTTGATGAGCCTATTCTCTATTCCATTTTCCAGGTCATTGATGAAACACTTAAGCAGCACAGGAACCAATGGCGACCCCTTCAGAATACCACTTGTTATGTCTTCCCAGATTGACACTGAATAATTGGTAACCACACTCTAGGTATGACCTTTCAGTCAACCAAATAGTTGATGAAAATCCGCAGATTACCTTAATATGTTCACTTAAATTTTTCAAGACAATATTATGCATTATGATTCTTATTAAACAATACTACCAGATAAATAGCATGGGTGTCAGCAGAGCAGATGATTAGTTTTGTAAAGGAATCTCTTTGTGTATTAAGAAAAATGATGGCTTCCTTTTTTTTTTAAAAGGAGCAACGTCAAACACTACAGTATTGTTGCTGGAAGGCATTATAATTCAGATGATTCCTGCATACCCCTTCTTTGTCTTCAGAGAAACTATTAATCTTCTTTTTCTCCAAAACAGTTTATCTCTGTTCTTATCTCCTGTCTCAGCCATTATTACGTCTTGCTCATTCTTCCTACAAAACACTTCTTAGATTTCCTTTTTTATTCTCCCAGTGAAAATCCAGCAATAGGCCATTACTGCCTTGTCCCTAAAATTCCAGAAAAGACCCAGATGTAGCTTCTAGGTTCTTTTGGTACTTTCAATAAGAATCATCTTCAGTCGTAATTGCAATCCTGCTATTGCCCTCTTCACCAAATTAAATCTTATAATGGCTTTCATTTGTCTTTGAAATCAAATCATATCTTTTGATTTTAATGTTTAACATCTTCAATCCATTAACTCTCATTGGTCAGCTTTGGACTCTACTGTATGGCCTTTGTTTCCAGGCAATGAACATGATGATCCTTGTCCACTCAGGTTGGTGGTACTCATCTACAAATATAGGCAAGCTGCTTGGGTATCCCCTCTTGCCCAGTGAAATCTAGAATCTTTCTTTCCCTCACATTAAAGCTATCTCTCTCTCTCTCTCTCCTGTATCAAAACAAAGCTCAAAATACAAATCCTCTCTGAAGCCTTTCTAGAAGTGTGCCATGGAAATCTGGTCATTTCAGCAACTTTGAACAACCTATACAGTCTGTATTTTTGTACCTTTCTCTTGACCTTTTACTATGACAGATATTTCATGTATGCTTTTCTTTTCCTTCCCATTCAATGAAAAAATCTTTTGCATTTCATGGGTGATTTACACACAAAGATTGCTCAACAATAAACATAGGTAATTGATTACAAAAGAACACAGACTGAGGTAGTACACTAACACAACTTTATTAGAGAGAACCACTGACATATATTCAAATTCACCTCTTGAGATCTTCATGAAGTGACTACATTTACTGGAAGGTACATTTAACTTTTTTTAAATTTTGATCTATAATACTAAACTGGTTAGAAAATTAAGGAGAGAAGATGGCGGCGTGAATGCAGTGACTTGCTTGAGCTCTCCCCCAAACCCCTCCAAATACCTGTAAAAAAATGGCTCTAAACAAATTCTAAAGCAGCAGAACCCACAAAAAGAGTAAAACAAATTTCCAGCCCAAGACAGCCTGGATGGTTGATCTGAAAGGCATATCGCAGCCAGGCAGGGAGACGAGCGCAGTTTGGAGTGGGCACGCAGGCCACAGCAAACCTAGAGCAGGCCTCAGAGGAATGAATCACAGGCAGCTGTGGCAGTTTCCAGACACCTCAATCCACGAACACCAAAGACAGCTTAGAAGGTCAGTGGGACAAGTCTGTTTTTTCAGTGAGAGAAGAGCTAGGTCAGAGCCAGTTCCAGAGGGCAGAGCGCGCGGGTGCCAGGGTTGTGGCTGTGTGCCGGGGCTGTGGCTGTGTCCCGAGCTTCCGGCCCACAGACTGAGGGGGAATCCAGTGGCTGATCAGAGGTGGACTGCAGGGATCTCTTGCTTTGCCTGTGCTTGGATCTGGGTCAGAGTTCTGGGTGGCGATCCTGGGGTGAGGAGGAACACTGGTGCAGTGGAGCTTGTAGTGGTGGTAGAGAGGAAACCCACCTCACAGTTCCAAGAGAGAAAAGATTGCTTGTGGCCGGTCACTCAAAGACCAGAGCACAGGCCATGAAAAGAGTAAACATCTCGAATCTTATCATACCACCTTGGAAGAACTGAAAATTGACAGATCCCTAGAAGTATCTCTGAAAACAGCTATACAAAGGCCCCCAAGCTTGGGACAGTACATTCTTCACATTGGAAGCAGACTCTTACCTTAACAAAGAGTTTAAAACTCAAGTAGTTGGCTGGGATCATGAGCTAACCTCTCAAAAAGAGTCAGACTATATTATCTTACTTTGGTGACAAAGAAGATGAAAACATACAACCAGAGGAAGACAACAAAGTCAAAGCTCCCACATCCAAAGCCTCCAAGAAAAATATGAATCCGTCCCAGGCCTTGGAAGAGCTCAAAAGGGATTTTGAGAAGCAAGTAAGAGAAGTAGAGGAAAAACTGGGAAGAGAAATGAGAGTGATGCAAGAAAATCATGAAAAACAAGTCAACAGCTTGCTAAAGGAGACCCAAAAAAATACTGAAGAAAATAACACCTTTAAAAATAGCCTAACCCAAATGGCAAAAGAGGTCCAAAAAGCCAATGAGGAGAAGAATGCCCTAAAAAGCAAAATTGGCCAAATGGAAAAGGAAGTCCAAAAGCTTACTGAAGAAAATACTTCCTTAAAAATTAGAATAGAGCAATTGGAAGATAGTGACTTTATGAGAAATTACGACACAGTAGAACAAATCCAAAAGAATGAAAAATTAGAAAACAATGTGAAATATCTCATTGGAAAAACAACTGACCTGGAAAATAGATCCAGGAGAGAGAATTTAAAAATTATTGGACTATCTGAAAGCCATGATCAAAAAAAGAGCCTAGACATCATCTTTCAAGAAATTATCAAGGAAAACTGCCCTGATATTAGAACCAGAGGCAAAATAGAAATTGAAAGAATCACCGATCTCCCCTGAAAGAGATCCCCAAAGGAAAACTCCTAGGAATATTGTAGCCAAATTCCAGAGTTCCCAGGTCAAGGAGAAAATATTGCAAGCAGCCAGAAAGAAACAATTCAAGTATGGTGGAAACACAATCAGGATAACACAAGATTTAGCAGCTTCTACATTAAGGGACTGCAGGGCATGGAATATAATATCCTGGAGGGCAAAGGAGATAGGATTACAACCAAGAATCACCTACCCAGCAAAACTGAGTATAATCCTTCAGGGGAAAAAATGGTCATTCAGTGAAATAGAGGACTTTCAAGCATTCTTGATGAAAAGACCAGAGCTGAATAGAAAATTTGACTTTCAAATACAAGACTCAAGTGGAACATGAAGAGGTAAACAGGAAAGAGAAATCATAAGAGACTTATTAAGGTTGAACTGTTTACATTCCTGCATGGAAAGATGATATTTATAACTCATGAGACCTTTGTCAGTATTAGGGTAGTGGGAGGGGAAAAATTATATGTATGGATAGATAGATAGACAGATAGACAGATAGATAGATAGATAGATAGATAGATAGATAGATAGATAGATAGATAGATAGATGAGATTGATAGATAGAGGGCACAGGGTGAGTTGAAGATGAAGGGGTGATATCTGGAGAATAAAATTAAGGAATGAGAGGGATTATACTAGGAGAAGGAGAAAGGGAGAGGTAGAATGGGGTACATTATCTCACACAAAACAGACAAGAAAAGGTTCTTACAGTGGAGGGGAAACAGGGGAAGGTGAGAGGAAATGAGGGAATCTTATTCTCATAGGATTTGGCTTAAGGAGGGAATAACATACACACTCAATTGGGTATGGAAATCTGTCTTCCCTACAGGAAAATAAGGGAGGAAGGGGACAAGAGAGCAGGGGGATGATAGAGAGAAGGGCAGATTGGGAAAGGGGTAATCAGAAGAAAGTACTTCTGAGGAGGGACAGGGTCAAAAGAAAGAATAGAATAAATGGGGAGGGCAGGATAGGATTAAGAGAAATAGAGTTAGTTTGTCACAACATGTCTACTATGGAAGTGTTTTGTATAACTGCACATGTATGGCCTGTATTGACTTGCTTGCCTTTTCAATGAGGGTGGGTGGAATGGGAGGAAGGGAGAAAATGTGGTACCCAAAGTTTTAAAAACACATGTTTAAAAAAAATGTTTCCACATGCAACTGGGAAATAAGAAATACAGGAAATGAGGTACAGAAATCTATCCTGCCCTACAGGAAAATAGAAGAGGAAGGGGATAAGAGAAGGGGCGGGGAGAGATAGAAGGGAGGGCAGACTAGAGGAAGGGATATTCAGAATGCATGCCATCTTGGTGTGGGGGAGGGGCAAGATAGGATGAAAATTTGGAATTCAAAATCTTGTGGAAGTAAATGTTGAAAACTAAAAATAAATAAATTCATATTAAAGAATAACAAAAAAATAAAAGAAAATGTTGTAAAAGAAAAGGAGAAGCACAAATCTGCTCTTCCCTCTTGATTCAGTTGATAAAAATCAAAGAAGTGAGGGGACAGGTAACAGAGATAAGGTATTACTGTTGTCAAGTTCTGAAATAAATCAAAGCCATCATTTGAGGAATAAAGTGCCTTTAATTGAGATAACAGTGGAGCAAACCTGCCACCCTGGGGGATGTCCAGTGGATTTTGCCAATTCCACGACCCCATGCAAAAGCTTCTCATACCTTTGGGGTGGGGGTAGAGGCAGTATGAGGGAGCAAGACCTGATAATGAGACTCCTATGGCCCTTGGGAAACCAAGCAAGGAAAGCCACTTCATTCTGACTGTTTTGCCCTTTATGCCATGAATCCCAATGGACACTAGAAGCTGAGATCTAGCTTGAGCTGAGCTCCCCAACATGGCAAAATCCCTTGTTTGAGGACCCAGGATACAGTTCAGCTCAATCTGATCAAGAGTAAGTATATTAAGAGTAGGAACGTAAGGACATTAGTGAAATTCTGACACTATACCATGATCATTTAAGGGAGTAGAAGTCCATATTACATTTGGTATTAACAATTTCTGCCATTATATTAACAAATATATTAACTATTTTCTGTCAGTATGTTAAAAAAGTGCAGAGATAAATCTATGTTATCTTATCTTTTTTGTGAAGCATGAAGACCTGATTGAAGTAGAAGGGTATTATCATTCTTGAGACTGGTCATACTCATGGTAGTTTAAACAGAGCAAAACAAAACAAAACACTAAGCCTGCCAACTCTGTGTGCATTTGAAACACGTTACAGAAGGGAACAGTTTTGTGGAGTGTTTCTCTAAAGTGAGTACATGATTTTATCTAGTGCATTCCCTTTTCCTCACTGGTCATGGCACCTTACAGAAAAGCTACTCGCCAAGTAGGAGATGGCATATGCATCAGGATGCAAAGAGAAGAAAGTTGGAGGTGTGAAGCAGCCATTTCAAGCAGTGTGAACCCTGGCTGTACAGAAATGAGTCCACTGTGGAAAACTGGTACGTAAAGAGCTGATCATGAGAGCTCAGTCGAACAATCTACCCACCTGATGTGCTGTGCCCAGCAAGGTACTGCATGAAAACTTTGAAAGAAGAGAATAGGCATCGATTGTGACCCTGTAGCAATCAAGGCATGAATTGCTTTGGTGGTATGTGTTCTCTCTATTAAGAGCCTCACTACTAGTATAGTCTAATTTTTTGTCCTTTAAAGCACTGCATAAATGTTAGCTATTATGATGATGGGGCAGGTAGGTGGCCAGTGGACAATATGCTGGCCCAAGAGTCAGAAGGACATGAGTTCAAATGTGACCTCAGATGCTTATTAACTGTGGGACCCTGGGTAAGTCACTTAACCCTGTTTTCCTCAGTTCCTCATCTGTAAAATGAGTTAGGGAGGGAAAAGGGAAACTACTCAAGTATCTTTGACAAGATAACCCCAAATGACATCACAGAGAGTTAGACAGGATTGAAATGACTCAACAACAATTATGATGATGATTGTGATGGTGATTTTCATGAGGAGATCAATTAAAAACAAATTGGTCAAAGAAAAGCTAAAAAAGAGAAAGGAGTATAGAATCTAATGGGGAAGCTTTAGAAAACACAACTAAAGAAAAGTAAAAGAAGATGCACAGAAATTTACAAAGACTTTTATGATGCATAGGCAGAATAAAGTATTTCTAGAGAATCTATCTTCAAGTCATAAACATACCAAATGAAAAAGAAAATGTCAGCTCCCACAGATGAGACATCAATAAAAACCTCAAAGGTGACTAATTTATGATTGGTGAAGAGATGTATGCTGTAATAAAGAACTTGCTCCTTTGTTACGGTCACACTAAAATCTGGATTTACTAAATAGGTTATACTGCCTTGTACTCTTCAGTGACATAAATATAGTGACACATGTAATATGCCACTGTGAAATGTCGGATTATTGTCGAATGAGAATTTGAACAATGAAAACCAGCTTTGGTTCCTCTGAAACTTCCTGCCTGAAAAGTTTTTCATCATTTTTTTAGCCTTCCAATTTTATTCGTCTTTAAGAAAAAAAAAGTCAAACTGCTTAAAGTCAAAGAGTGCTCTTCTAAACTTTCCCCCCCAAAATCATAGTGACAACTTTAAAATCTTGGAGGTGGGAAAATACTTAGCTTCTTTTTAAATTGAATTGGAGAAATAGTTCCAATGCCTAGAACTACTTTAGCTAATCTTTGGCTGTACCTATATGGCATAAAATAAAATGAAGACTTGATAATCATCTATCACCAGAGCCAAGTAACCTGTATGATTCAGGCTCCAGGGTGAATTTTATTTTGGCTATATATAATGTGCAAATTAACTGTGATATCCACATTTCCATTTTCCTGTGAGTAGTAAAAATAAACATAAGCTACTTGTGATAGGACCAGAATTTCTGTGACCCAGCTTCTCTCCTTCCACACATATTCTGGGGAGGCTTTACCTAAAAGAAGAAAAACAGTGCCCCAGAACCTGATTGGCCCTGGCTTCCATGATGTACTGTAAGGGCATAAAAAGTTCAGCCCAGTGGCTTCTAAACCTCCTTGGATATGGTCAATTTATGAAGATCACACAAGTTGCCTTATTCTTATTGTGCCCTGATGATCAGATGACTTTCCATATGGAGACTGGGGGTAGGAGGGAGAAGAAGTACCATTGTGTCCATGTTGCATGTCCACATTCTGTTAAGGCAAAATAAACTTCATTTTGGAGAAAGAAAGAAAAAAAAAAGCCAGAACAGATGCTATCACTCCTGTTAAAGTCTATCTCTTTCTGATTCAGTGGCCAATCATTTTGATGTATCTCTTTGCCTGTTGTTGTATAACCAGGCCAAAGGACTGCTGCATCATCCTCTCAAAGCACCATTTTTTTTTGGATGTTTTGCGTGGTAAACTCCAGATATGACCCACCAGAATTAGTCGAATGTCTGTAGACTGGTATAGTAAAATTCAGTTAATTACACTGTTTACACTTAAATAGTCAGTTTCTTAAATATTCATAAATAAGTAGTTGCTTAAATGTTACATTTTCCATTTCAGTAACCTGAAAACCTCACTGGTATGACTCTTTATAAGGAAAATGATGTTCATGATAAAATATAGTTATGCTACAAATTATGTGCTCAAATGCTTTCTCCACATTTATACTATCTATAGAGGCAGACCATTGAATTGACTCTTTCTGAATCCATCCTGATCCCATTAATTTGTTATAGTTATTGTTGTTATTATTGTTTGCCTCTATACAAAGATTAAAACATCTGAATAAATGGTCCCAATGAAGGCATATACTTATTCATATAATAGTTATTGGGGTACTAATACACACAGTGAATTATTCTAGATTTCCTCATCTGAAACATTAGTCAAAAGGGTCCCCAAACTCATTCACTTCCTTGACTTCCTTATTTCTCTCAAAACGGCACTATTTGGTCATCACCAATACTTTCCCCATCTTCTTCCTCTAAATCTAATTCTTCCCATTGATTCTTCCTTACACTTATTTTTGTATCCATTTATTTATCTCTGTGAGGTAGAATGGCTTAGTGAACAGAGAGTTAAAAAAGGATAGGGTTTAGATTCTGCCTCTAACATATAGTAACTGTGACCACAACTTGTTAAATAGCTTGATATCTCAGTGCTCCAGGCCAAAGATATCCAACTTGGGCCATGGGCCCCAAGAATACTATAAATGAGTGCCACAATTTGGAAATGCTTAACAAAGGAAATGAGAATACTACAAAACATACATAATATTAATTTGTAGTTTCTAAGTCAATATGAACGTATAGCAGAGGTTCCCAGACTTATTTGGCCTACCACCCCCTTAAAAATTACTTGGCACACTCCTGGAAATCTACTTTCTTTAACTCTTTAACTTTTTTTTTAAATTTGCATCATTTCAAAAAAATATGAAATATATTTTTTTAAAAATGATGCATCTTAAATTTAATAATTTATTCTAAATGTGTTTTCCTGTATTGACATTTTGATGACACAATATTGTATTATGTAACCATATAGTATCATATTGTAAACAAGTCATCACACACACATATACTTCTACTGATGCATGCTAACCTTCCAACAATGTGTGACATGCTCACCTACCAACACTTGCTTATTAAGACCTGTTGGACTTGACCACTGATTGGTTATAACTTGTTTATTTGGAAGATAATGTAATCACTAGGACTTTAACTGTGTTGCACAATAGATGAAACATGTATGAATGGTTTTTCAAAATTTTCGTCCCTTCTTTCCTTCTACTTCTACCACCCCTTTATTTTTATTCAATGCCCCACAATTGTACCTGAGGCTACTACTACTGACCCCCCCTGGATTATTCCAGTTCCCCCCACTAAGTGGCATCTGCCCACTTTGGGAACCTCTGAATAGGGATCCATTTTCAAATGAATTTAATAACCACTAATCCAGTCAACTTTCTAAGACACATTACAGATAAGTTAATAATCTGCATTAGTGGAGAGAACTTTCAGTGCAGAAGTTCCCTTAAACATGGAAATCATAAGTCAAGATTTCTTTATTTCCTTCCCCACCATCCTTGTGATTAATCCTTCATATCATCTATTCTTTCAGTTATTCAACAGGCAAAAATATAATGAAAGAATTGAAGCATAAGAGAAGATAAGAGTTGGAAGGGATATTGGAGGTCATACAGCCCAATAAATCTTGATGCAAATAGAAATTCCCTCTGCAACATCAATGACGAGTGGTCACTTAGCCTTTGCCTATATACTTTCAGTGATGGGGCTCTCACTACTTCTAAAGACAGCCTATTCCACTTTTAAGCAGTTCTAATCGATATTTAAAAGTCTCCTTACATTGAACTGAAATTTGCTTCTTAGTACATTCCAAACATTTCTTCTAGTTTTGCTCTGAGGACCGAGCATATTTCTAATCCCTTTTCCACATGGAACTCATGAAAATACCTGAAAAAACTATTCCCCTAAATCTTCTTTTCTCTAGAATAAACATTTGCAACCTATGCCTTTAATGTATCCTCTTATGACATGGCCTCCCATCAGTTAATCATCTTTCTCCCCTCGCCTTTCTGTGAGTATGTTCTCATTTGTTAATACCTTTCCTAAAATTTGACACCTAGAACCGAACATAATAATGTTGACATGATCTGACCAAGCCAAAGTTAGTGAGCCTATCAATTCAATTCAACAAAAGTTTCTTGAGCATCTGCTATGTATAAGATACTCTGCTAGGTGATGGGATTAGAAAGAAAATAAAATAAACAGAAAAGTCTCATTTGTCAAGAAATTTACAGTCTTTGAGGATGGCAGTACGGAGAAGACAACAGTATGTACAATAACATGTGAATTACAAAAGACAAATAACTTTTATATTGTCTCATTTTGTGGTGGCAGTGGTCCTACACTGTGCTTCTATTAACACTACACTGATTAAGACAGTGTAATCCTGACCATATAAAACCAGATTGAACCGGCAATCCACTTTTACTTAGTTTTATGTCAGTTGAGTACTGTATTTCATGACATTCATATTTGATTGTTGTCTCTGTTATGGGCTGCTAGGTGGCACAATTTGGGCAGTTTTGTGTTACAATGGATAGAGCCTGGAGTCAGGAAGAGTCATCTTTCTGGGTTCGAATCTGACCTCAGATGCTTATTAGCTATGTGATCCTGGGCAAGTCACTTAACCCTGTTTGCCTAATTTCCTCCTCTGTAAAATAAGCTGGAGAAAGGAATGGCAAGCCACTCCAGCATCTTTGCCAAGGAAACCCCAATGGGGTCAGAAAGAATCAGGCATGACTGAAAAAATGACGCAACAACAATAAATCTGTTGTGGTTTTAATTTGTGGATTTTAGGAATGCATATTACTCAAAGAGAATGTGCAAACCTCATAGTTCTTAAAGATGACACTTGAATAGCTGTTAAAGACATGACAATGACTACCTGTGTCAGCTATCATGTATTTAATTATCATCTCTATGCTGATGATTCTTAAATCTAGCTATCCTGCCCAAATCTCTCTGCTGACCTCCAATTTTGCATCTCCATCTGCCTTTCAGACATTTCTAACTGGAAGTCTAGTAGACATCTTACACACATGTCCAAAAAAGAACTCTTTACCTTTTTCCCCTAAACCTTCCCCCTACTCTTACCTTCCTTATTCCTGTAGAGTGCAACACCATCTTCCTAGTGCCTCAGGTTTACAACCTAGGAGTTATCCTGGATGCCTCACTACTTCTAACTCCTCACCTCCCACAATCAAACTGCTGCAAAGGCTTTTTTATTTCACTTTTGCAACATCTTTCAAATAAGCTCCCTTCTCTACTCTGACACTGTTGCCTCTTTAGTGCAGGCCCTCATTGCACCACTCCTGGACCATTGCAATAGCCTGCTGATGGGTTGGCCTGCCTCCAGTCTTTCCCCACTTCAATCCATCCTCCGTTCAGCTACTAAAGTGATTTTCCTAAATCACATGTCACATTATACACTTACTCAATAAATTCTGGTAGCTCTCTTTTGCCTCAAGAAACAGATACAAAATTCTCTATTTGACATTCAAAGCACTCCATTATCTAACCCCCTCCTAACTTTCTAGTCTTCTTATACCTTACATGTATAAGGAAAATTGGATTCCTGGTTATTTCTAGAATGTGATACTCCGGGGCAGCTAGGTGGTGTAGTGGATAGAGCACCAGCCCTGAAGTCAGGAGTACCTGAGTCCAAATCCGGCCTCAGACCAAACACTTGACACTCTTACTAGCTGTGTGACCCTGGGCAAGTCACTTAAACCCAATTGCCTAAAAAAAAAAGAATGTGATACTCTGTTTTTTTGGCTCTGGACATTTGCTTTATCTATTCCCTTTGCCTGAAACACTTTCCCTCCTCCACTCAAGCATTCCTTCTCTTTAGCTTTCTATAAGTCCCACCTAAAATCCCTTCTTTTACTGAAAGCTTCCCTAACCAATCTTAATTCTAGTGCATGCCCTCTATTAACTACTGTACATACCTTGCTACGTGTATATATATATATATATATATATATATATATATATATATATATATATATATATATATGTTTGTATGTTGTCTCTCCCCACCCCCCTTAGATTGTAAGGTCTTTGAGATCAGGGACTGTCTTTTGCCTTTTTTTTGTATCCCTACGGTTTAGCACAGTGCCTGGCACAAAGTAGATGCTTAGTAAATGTTTTTGTTTTGAAGATCATGAGCAATCAGTAAATATTTACTATCTAATCTTTACCCCCAATAAGTTTGAGACTGCTTTATCTATCTATGGAAATTCTGCTCACCAAATCTTAGAATATCAGAAATGGAAGTGGCATCTGTGGTCCTTTAGTCAATTCCATATTTGAACAGCAATCCCTTTCCCTGACAAATGATCCCTCTAACCTCTACCTGAATATCTCACTTGAGGGGGGAATTTCCTAGGAAAAAGGGAAGGGAATAAGTATTTATATAGTGACTACTATATGCCAGATCCTAGTCTAAATGTTTCTACAACTATAACTTCGTTTAATCCTCACAGCAGCCTTGCAAGATATATTTTATTATTATCCTCATTTTATAATTGAAGAAACTGAGGCAAACAGATTAAATAACTTGCCTAGGGTCACACAGCTATTAAGTGTATGAAGCTGTATTTAATCTCAAGTCTTACTCACTCCAGACCCAGCTGTCTCTCCACTGCTCTACTAGCTGCCTCTCTTATTACTTCCTAAAGCACATATTCAACTTTTTTGGATAAATCTAATTGTTAATATATTATTTTCTTAGATAGACCCCAAACTGACTTTGTTGTGATTTCTATCCACTGTTCTTCATTCTGAATTCTTGGATCAAACAGGCCACATCTATTTTCTCTTTTACATAATAGGCCTTCTAGCACTTGAAGACAAGAATCATGTCCATCCTAAGGTTTTTCTTCTCCATTTCCTTCAACTGCTCCAGCTTGTTAATACCCATGCAAAATTTTGGCATCCACAACTGAACACAGTAACCTGGATACAGTTTGAGTACAACAGAGTAGAGAGTGACTCTTATTCTCTTTCTGAATATTCAACCCAAGTCAATGTGAGTTTTCATTTGCCATGCTATACATAGATTTCATTGCTTTTGAGATTGTAATTTGCTTGAACTCCATCTTTGTCTCATAAAGGTTAAAATGTTCTTTGGCCATCCTTCAATAGAAATAGAAATGTGACTGAGGAAAAGCTCCATAGCCTAGTAGAAAGAGGGATGACTCTGAAGTCAGAGAAGCCTAGGTCCAAGTTTCAATTGGCAGAGGGGGTTTCCTCACCCAGAGCTGCTTATGTCATTATAATCACAGATCCAGACCCCTACATACTTGCCTCCTCTGTCCTATGTTAGTAAGCATTAGCATTCTTTAAGAAATGCATATTGGGGCATATTTTCAACTTAGATTTTTACTTTCTCACTGAATGATTTCTTTTCAACCTGGTCAACATACCAGTGAGGAATGACATACCCCATCACATTTTCCTATTACATAATATTATATCCATGCAAGATACAGTGGGAAGAAAATACTTTCTCTGGAAGACAGTGAAAGAATCTTCTGTCTACCCATAAATCTTTAGAAAATCTCCCTCCACAGCCTTATAACAGTTCAATTTTCCAATAATGGAGTAAAGAATCAGATGGATATTTAATTTTCTTATGAAATTAGAAATTAGAGGGCAGGAGAGCCCCAAGGGTTTCCTTTAACCTCTTCCTCCTGATTAGTTTATCAGATTATCTAACTTGTCACTATGAAGACATAGAAAGCCTGTCTGCCCCTAAGGGGATAAGATATAGGACAGGTAAGTTGCAATGAAAATGTTATAAAAAAGTTCATGTACTATATTTAAATTTATAGGTTTTATGCAAGTATTACTTCTAGAATGGCTGTTCTGCTGAATTTCCATAGGTGAGCAATTTCAATACTTTTGTGTCATACCTAAACCTCACAAACCATGAGTTTGAAACAAATTTAAATCATTTAGCATTTATTTTCTGAAGGTATGCTAGCATTCATTCATTCAACATTTATTAAATATCTTCTGTGTTAGACATAATTTGAGGTCTATCTGAAGGCCATAAACACATGAACAAGATGGCTTCTGTACTCTAGGTGTTAACTGCCTAGTAGGAGGGATGGCATTTGTAATAAACACAAGGAAAAAAACAATATTAAGTGCCTTTTTTTTTTTTTGCAAGGTGTTGTCCTAGAGAATAAGCACCAGCCCTGGAGTTGGGAAGACCTGAGTTCAAATTTGATCTCAGATATTTACTAGCTGTTGACCCTGGGCAAGTCACTTAATCCCCTATTGCCTCCAGGGGGGAGGGGGAAGGAAGGAAGAAAGAATAAAAGGAAGGAAATCTCCCTCCCCACTTCTCAAGACAACCAATCCTGATTTTGTAGTGTCTAAGTACTAGAAACTGTTGAGTGTTTTTCCCCCTGATATCCAGCCGGAATTTCAGTGTTTCTCCAATTACTCCTGACTCCCTCTGGAGCCAAATGAATGTAATGCCTCCTCTGTATAACAACCCTTCTCATCTTTTTTTTTTTCCTAAGTGTTATTTCTATTTCCTCTTGTTGCTTATCAGAGACTGCAATGTCCAAATGTGGCACATTTTTCAAATGCTTGATCACAGTTACAAACACACTCCTTCTATCTCTCTTCTTTTCATGGCTAAATATGCCCAGCTCTTTAAACTAGTTTTTGTTTGTTTGTTTGTTTTTTTCCATGGACTCAAGGCCCTACACCACCCTGACTACCCTGCTCTTGGACTTTCTCCAGCATATCAATGTCCTTTTTAGACCACGGTGCTCAATAATGAACACAATTCTCCAGATGAAGACTGATGAGGGCTGAGTCCTGTGATATTCTACGTAATGCAGCCCAAGGCCACATTTGCTTTATTAGTTGCCGGATCACATTGATGACACCTATGAAGCCTATAGTTCTCCAAAGCAGAGGCCTGTCAAACACTGGGTCCGAAGCGCCATACTGCCAAGTGCTTGCTAACCAAACTAAAATCTAATTGGGGAAAAATGTAACAAAAAGCACCCATATCTTCTGACCAACTGCTATTTACCCATTGCCTCCCCTGATTTATGTTGTTGAAGCAGACATGATACAGTCAAGTACAAGACGATGAATTTATTCCTATTAAAATGCATCTTATTAGATTCAGCCCAGTGCTCTAGTCTGTCAATATCATTTTAGATCTTGAATCTCACCCACTGTGTTACCTCTCCTCCCTAACTTTGTGCAATCTGCATTTCTGATAAGCATATCCTCTGTGTCTTAAAGTCATGTCATTGATTTAAAAAAAAAAATGTTAAACAGATCTGAACCAAAATCAGATTACTGATGTTCTCCCCTGTAAACCACCTGCCCCTAACCACTCACAAGTATTGTTTAAACCATTTTTTTAAGGAAAATAAAATCCACATATTTCTGACTGCTTTACTTTCAAATCAGCAAAATGTATTATAGAGTTATCTGATCTGAAAGAAAAAAAAAAAGCTTTTCCATCTGGTTTAGGATTTGTTTTCTCCAAAAGTAGTAGTAAATTTTTCCAACCTACTTTCTTGTCTTTTCTCACACTACTCTTTAGCAGTCCTGAATTTAACCAGTCCTGAAACCATCTTATGGTTTTATCTTCTCATCAATGTCACTATATACTGTCCTCAAGTAGTATGAAATATTTATCAAAAACTTTGCGAAAATCTAGGTAAACTATATCCGCAAAATTGACTTCACCTACCAAATGAGGAATATTGTCAAAAGGTAAATGAGGTTAGTTTATTCCTGGTGAAGCAATACAGGCCCCTTTACTTTCTAAGTATTGGCCAACCATCTCTTTAATGATCCATTCTAAAATTCTCTCATGAATTGAAATCCAATTCATTGGCCTGTATTTTGTCGACTTTGTTCTCTTTGCTTTTTGGAAAATCAGATCAACTTTTGCTCTCCTCTAATTTTGTAGTTATTCTTTTGTTTTCGATGATCTTAAAAATATCACCGACAATAATTCAGCGATCACATCTGCTGGTTCTTTAAGTCCCTAGACAGCTGACATGAATTCATCAAAGATACCTAAGTGCTCTCTTACTATCTCCATGCTCTCCATCGGCTCTTTGTTCTGTCATTTCCAGTATAATGTTCATTCTCTTTTAGAGAGAAAAGAGAAACTACATAAAACTTGCTTGAACTACTCTGTTGTCAGTTATTTATCATTGTCTCATTCACGCTAACCAATGCTTCTATCCCTTTTGTCATCTGCCTTTTTCCTCATTTTTTTTCTTAAAAAAATTAAACCAAACTCAACAGACCCTTTCTGTCATCCTTAGTTTTTCTCAGACACCTCAGCACATTCTTAGTTTTAGCATTTATGATGCTATTTTTTAACATGGCCATGCCACACAATTATTTTTCATCTTCTGTTACTCGGCCTTGCTTCTATCTATTGTATGCTTCTAGTTTTAAAGTTAAATTAGTTGATTAGTTCCTTTCTGAAGAGGAGATCATTGCTAGCTGGGGCAATCATGGTAGTTTCATGAAGGAGGTAATATTTAGGTTGTGCCCTGTAGAATAGTTAAGATCACAATAGGAGGGAAGTTAGGGGAAGGGGAAGAATAAATTCTCAGAGCATAATGTTGAGATAGGAAACCCAGGATATACTCCAGGGTTGACAGTCTACTTTGAGCAGAGGATAGAGTCCACTAGAAAGAGTAGTGTGAGAAAAGACAGAGAAGTAGGTTTGGAAAAATTTACTACTACTTTTGAAGAAAACAAATCCTAAACCAGATGGAAAAGCTTTTTTTTCCCTTTCAGATCAGATAACTCTATAATACATTTTTCTGATTTGAAAAGAAAGCAGTCAGAAATATGGGGATTTTATTTTCCTTAAAGTAAAATAAAATTAAATGGGAATTACATAAAACCTTTATAGTTTATGGAACTAAATATTTTTAAATTGTCTGATAATGTCACAGCAAGTAAAATCAAAAGCAAGTTTACCCATCACTAAAGTAAAATGACCTTTGAGGGAATTGGTGATAAAATTTGCTGTTGTTCTATTTAAGGAAAAAAGTCTACAGTATAGCACTGGTCCATAAATTAGGTAACTTTTACCCTGAAATAGTCTCTTGAGTGTATGTCTGCACAATGAGTTGTGAATAAACCTAGAAATAAATCAAAATAAAGTCAGTATGTTTCTCCAAATCTTATCCAAAATTTTGTCTCAAACTTAGACTAGACAACTCCTAAAAACATTATTTTTTGGGGAATTTTCCAGTGTGTCCCATTTTGAGCCAGGATACAAATATCACCCACACAAAAATGTCTTTATATAACTTTGGATGAAGTTACAAAATTCAAAAGTATGATTGTTTTTTCAAAATCATCAAAATTCTAAAATCTTAAAATATCCTTTTTGATTTAAGTTAAGAACAAAGATTTCAGGTGGTAACAAAACAAACCATAAGTAATCTACTTTATCTATATCTTTTTAAAGGGAAATAAGAGGAGCTATTCTCATGTATTCTCCCCTTGCAGCTATGTGTTCCTGCTACAGCATGATTTTCTCTTAGATGACTCTCACTGAGTTCTTGTACCTTCTTTGATAGATATATATGCACTACTGATCTAAGATAACCAGAAGTTGTTTAACAAGCTTTCTCCTCATATTGCAGTTATACAAAGATGGTAGTTGGAGACCATTTAGGCCTTCTCAAGTTGCATTGGTCCCTTGGGTCAAATTTAAATTGTCATCTTGCTTTTTTTTTTCCTCTTGTATTATTATTGTCTCCCCTTTCTGCTCTGTTTTACCACCTGGTTTGTTTGTTTGCTCTCTAATTCCCACTTTTCCCACACTTTATCTTTTTTTCATAATCTTTTTCATACCTGCCTCATTACAATGCTTTCTATTTTAAAATTATTCATCCACACCCGAAGCTTTCTAATTGGTTGGAATATGCAGAGTGTCTTTTTTTCTCTATTCTTTTCATATTTTTTTATATGCAGTCACTAGCTAAAGGACACATACATATATCAGACAATATAAGCAGATGTACCATGAATGTTTAGGCTTTCTAATTATTTGAGAACTTTAGAATTAATTTTTATCCTTTTCCGATCAGCAATTTTCCTCATCCCAATTTTTCATTCTGTTATGATTTTGCATATTGTGTTCAATTTAGAAGTTTCTTTTCCAAAATTATCTTCTCCCCCTGTCATTCAATCAATAATCCTAATAAATGAAATCAATAAATTAAGCAACTTTTATGTGCCAGGCACTATGCTAAGCACTGGGGATACCTGAGTGAAGTTGCTTGCTGTCATCACTTTCATTTGCAGAATACTATAATTTCTCTGCTGTTAAACTATGATAGAATAAATAAAACATTCATTCACAGTGAAATTTCAAAATAACAAAGGGATCATAAAATGTTGTTGACCAAGACATTGACTTTATTCTAATAGATGCAGAAAAGATTTGTGAAGCAAGACTTCCAGTTTCTAAATCTTTTTCTTCCGATGACTTCTTTGTGACCAGTGGACTTACCTTATATGAGGGTTCAGTGCCTTGTTAGTTTAATCATCAGAACTTTTTTTTTTCAATTATGGGCATCCTATTTAACTGCTTATAAACTAGCTATGGTCTGGGGCAAAGTTTAAGTACTATCTTTTTGCCTTGGTTTCTATAAAATGAGGGGATTAGACTATATGATATCACTGTAGCATATTGCCTCAAATCACAGAACTACAGAATTGGAAGGGACTTCTTTGGTCTTTAGAATATCTCTTCCAGTTCCCTTGTTTGACAAATGAGGACATTGAGAACAAGAATTAAAGTGATCTCCCAAGGTCACAACAAGTAAATATCAGAACTGAATTCAAATATCTCAATTGTCAGTCCAAATTCATTTCCTGGACATTATGATTCTGCTGGTTTGGGTGCTTTAGGTTCTTAAAAAGTATCATTCCAACTACCTCTAACACAGTGATATTACTAATACTATTATTATTGGAAGTGATTGCTGCCACTGCTACTACTTAAAATCAGTGCTGCTTAATGGACTCATTAAAAACAAATGATAAATATATTCTTTCATGCTTTTTTGTTATTATTGTTGTTGAATAATTTCTTTTGGCAAAGATACTGGAGTGGTTTACCATTTTCTTCTCTAGATCATTTTACAGATGAGGGAACTGAAGCAAACAGGGTTAAGTGACTTGCCTAGGGTCATATAGCTAGTAAGTGTCTGAGGCCAGTTTTGAACTCAGGAAGATGAGTCTTACTGACTGTAAGAAGGGCACTCTATCCACCTCATCACCCAGCTACTTTGTGAAGGATCATTTTAAATTCTAGTACACTATGGCTTTTTATGAGAATAGATTTCCCCCCACCACGATTGAAAGATATCAAAGAAAACAATAGCCAATTCTGACTACAGAAATCAAATCTGACCATATTCAGAATATTTATTTGCCCCCTACTCTTATAAGTCTCAATAGAGAATTAAACATTTAAATGCCATAGAGAATGTTTTCATAACACTATTGTTAGGGTTCCAAAAGGTTAGGGCACTTCAGAGAAGATTCCCATGATACAAAAATAAACAACAAAAAAAAAACCCTAAACCTAAACTTTTCTGGTAAATTTGCTTCAACCCCCTCAAAAAAAAAAAATACGTGTCAACTTGAGTCTCTCCCGTGAAACTGAAAAGTCAAACCCAACAGTGTGAATCTCCTTAAAGCAATTTATTTCAGATTAAAAAGATAACCCTGACTTATAGGCAGGATAGGGAATCTGTTTCAAATCCATCACAGCAGCACCATCAATAACCCAAAAAGACCAGTGATGGAGTAGATTTAATTAAGTTCACTAGTATGCACAAAAAGGGGGTTAGGTGGGAGGAAGAGGCAACTATTTTTATCTATCATTCATTATTAGCTAAAGTATATTATACAAATTTCTACAACTCGTTCAACTGGACCATCCATTTCCCCCCCCTTTTTTTATTGATAGTATTGTTTTGCTTGCTACAGAGAAATGCTATTTGGGGAGCTTTGGGTCCCGAGAGCATTTAATGGTACCCCACTTCCAGCACTATAAAACAGAGGCCTGCTGTTTTAATCACGCTTCTCTCTCTGAATGTTGTTTGCGCCCTGGTACAACCCATCTGCCTTGAATCTAGTGCTCCGCTGGGGCTACGCACATCTGCCAGCCAGACTACCTTCGTACACAATTACTCAATCCACCGTAAGGCTCTTTAATAGGAAACAAGTGTGACAACGGCAAGCTTTCTTCCCTTCCTCCCCCCACCCCTCCTTAAACCACAGAGTCAAATCGGTCTAATAGAGATGAAGCTTGATAGATCCGCCCAGGTGTAGGTGAAATGGTAGAGCCTCAGGGGTAATAGATGCTGCGCTCTTATGCTGAAGTTTAGCATTTTGTCCTGAAGGGTTGTCTAGCAGCAGCAGGATGGGTTGCTCATTGTACAGTTACAAAGTCAATAAGCTTCTCACAGCTTACATTTATGACTAATTCACAAAGCAACCTGGAGCCAGGTGAAAACGGCAGAGCTGCCCCTTTTCTTTTTTCTTTTCTTTTCCTTTTCTTACTTTTTTTTTTTCTTCAGCGCATGGACAAAGCCCAGCACACAGTAAGTGGAAAATTCTTCTTTACTTATTTTACTTGGGAATTAATTAAGGGTGTTTACTTTGAGGCAACTCTCTAAAGGCTGCACAGAAATGAACCCGAATCCAGCCTGTGTTCATGACCCTGTGGAGTTTCCTGGGTTTCGTTTTGCACGGTGCCCTGGCACTGCCACTCATGCTTAAATAGTCGTGCTGAGCGACTTCCTTATCCAGAGGAGCTCCCGCAACTAAAATGTGGTGCTAATAATAATGCTAATTCGAGCCTGCAGCCAATCATATTAACCACTATTTCTGGGCGAAATGCAGTTTATTGCTGTCAAAAATGATGATGGCAAGTGCTTTGCCATAGTTCTGGGAGGGGGGAAAACGACACCACAAACTTAGAAAACGAAGAGGGAGAAGCTCTTTTTCTTAAGCAGTTTCAGCTCAAGTGGAATATATTGTTATATTACAGCCTGTGTCGGAAAGCTAAGGGTTTTGTTTGGAGGATTATTTGTTTAACAAAACCATCCCTGATCTTCCCCATTCCAAAAGGGACCAGAGATCAGAATAACCCCCAAAACAGTGAATTTATTGTATTGTTGCAGCTCCGTTGATAATGAATTTTCAAAACAAAAAGAAGGTCACTTGTCTAATGGTAAGGAGAGAGAGAGATATTAAAACCAGATGTATGGAATCTCAACTTTGACTTTTGGTCTTTAATGCTTGGTTTAAAGCAGCCTTAAAATTGCATTTACTTTCCATTTACAACTTTGAATTCACTGTTAAACTATGTTTGAACTTAAAACTAAGATTTGATCTAAGCAAACACATATTCCTTGAGCCCCCTACCCCGATTTTTACTTGGCTATGGGGAATCTTTTTACTACCTCACCATATATCCTGAAGTGTGTTAACAAGCTCACGGCAGTGGACTTTCAGGTGGAATGTCAGCCAATGTGCAAGAATGTGTTTGCCATGAGATGTATGATGTTCTATGTAAGAAATAAACACAAGAAACATGCATCCTGACCAAGGTCCCTCCTCAATCTCCCAAAGATGATTGCATTAAGAAAGAATGTAGTAAAAAACTGTCAGCACATTTATGTCTATCTTTGGAGAAATGGTTGAGCTGATTCTTTTCAATTTGGGATTTGTTTATCTGGAATGAGCAGTTACTCCAGAGAGTATTGTCATCTCAAAAACCACACGCCTGCAGAACAAGTGGAAAAGTATAAATACATGAGAATGTTGTTTAGAGTTTCCTTTTGTGATGCTTTACAGCCAGATACATATATATATATATGTACATATATCTGCATATATATACATATATGTGTGTATGTGTGTATGTGTGTGTGTATACACACACATACACACGCAATAAATGGACAGCATTTATAATGGTGCACTTATCTAAAGTTGTGATTCCAGACCCCCGAGAAATCTTTTTTGGGTGTCCACAGTCTACCTTGGATGATGTTCCTATAATGGGAGCTGTAATTAATTGCTATTTTTTAAACCTCTTTTTGTGAGAAGTGTACTTGACATTGCTGATGGTAGGGTAGAAACACTATAAAACCTATTCTTCACAAAAATGTCTTAAACTACAGTTGTTGGCATCAAATAGCGGTCAATGCCTACCCCCTACAGGGAAAGAATCTAATTTCACTGTGCCTGTCCCAGTACATGAATACTTTGCAGTACAGTTCACACATATGAATGTTGTAATGATGTCTCTGGCTCCACAAGTGCCCCTTAATGAAAAGGTCAGACTGTGATTAATAGGAAGCCAGTTTCAAAGGCTGGACCCTACTTTGGCACTTCCAAAGAAAAAAAAAAGAGCTATGGGGGTCTTCATCTCCTTCAGGTTATTTTTTTGTAATTTGGTTTTCAGTATTACACAAATGAGAGTAGTCAGGGGCTTCTTTTTATCCTTTGCTTGTTTTCATGGTGCCAACACATCTGGTCAATTCAATCAGGCCCATCAAAAAAAATAATGGAATTAAGTGAACTGTCTGTGGAGGGGGTGTGGGGATGACTGATTGGAACCTTCACTGCTACTCCAAGTAGCTAGATCCTTAAATTTGGCTTAGATTTCAGGTAATTAAATCAAACTTTAGGTAATTCACAATCTAAATTGTGCTGTGCCTAGGCATAGGTCTATTCAAAATATCCTAGTAGGTTTCAGGGATAGTGAACATTTTTCGCAGCACAGTCTGAGATTCATTGAAAAATATAGCAAATTAATTGAAGAAGAACAAAATAAAACCTAAAATCAGGTTCACAAGTGTAATTTTGTCTATTTAACTAGATAAACGTTAAAAAAACTCAGTTTAAATATTTAAAGCAAATATATTTATGATCATCATAGGGAAGTGGAAAGATCATAGACTTGGCAGTCAACAGACATACATTTCAAGTCTAAGTCTGAATTTGATTTTAATCACTCACTCAGACAGCAAGCAATGCTTAAGATCTTGCTGTGTGCCAGACCCAGTGCTAAGCACTGGCCATACAAGGAAAGAGAAAAACATCCCTGCCCTTAAGGAGTTCATGATCAAATGGACAACCCATAAATTCTCATTTATATGGGTATGTGTATAACATATGCAGCCACACACATATAAATAAGAATATATACACCCACATATATAGTACGTGTGTGTGTATCCATACACACACATGTATGGATACACACACACACTACATGTCAAGGGTAGGGAAACTCCCCTTATTTGTTTGGATTGGAAGTTTGGATTCAGTCAAAGGGTCACACTTGAGGACCTAGAGGGCCAAATGTGGCCTTGAGGCTGCAGGTTCCCCATCCTTGCTATACACACATACTTGCACACGCACACACACACACACACACACACACACGCACACTGAAGATGGAAGGTCATCTTGGAGGGAGGAGAAGGGGGAAAGAAGATAGAAGAGGGCAGGGAAAGCCCTCTTACAGAAGATGGAGTTTAGGTTGAATCTTGAAAGAAGCCAGGGAAGCTAAAAGGCAGAGGCCAAGAGGGAAGCTATTCTAGGCGTGGGGGTGGGGGGGGCATCCAGTGCAAAAGGAGACCAGGAGAGCTGGACAATACAGTTTCATGTAGGGAAATAACAGGGAGTCATTGAAGCTTATTGAATGGGGCTGTTGGGTTGGGTGACACAGTCAAACCTGTAATTTAGGAAAATCATTTTGCTAGAAGAGGAGATAATGGACTGGGGTAAGGAGAACAATGAAGAGGTTATTGCAGTGGTGAGAAATGACAGGTTTTATGAGGGTACTGTCTATATAAGTGGAGAGAAAGGGCTCCGTCAGAGAGTTGAGAAACCACATTGACTGTGTTGGGTGAGAATGAATGAAGAGTCCAGCCTTCCACCAAAGTTGTTAGCATAATTAACTGAGACAGTGCTAGTGCCCCCAACAGTAAGAGAAGTGTTATAGGTAGTGAGGATATGGGAGAAATGATAATGTGTTCTCTTTTAGACATTCTAGTTCGAGGCTCTGACTATATAATATCAAATACCCAGATGAAGAGTTTAAGATCAATTCAGTCACATATGCAAAATGTAGCATATGAAGGAAATCAGAATGGCAGTGCCAGGGTTGGACCTAGGCAAACTTTGCCATTCTTTGGCATTCTTCTGCTTCCTTTAATTATGCTTCTTTCTTTATTTCTTTTCCCCTCCCTCTTTCCTAAGTTTCTACCAGGAGTTTTTCCTCAGTGCCTGTTTCTTATGCTGTTTCTGCTTTGTGCTCTTCAACAGAGTATCACATCACAACTCCTAAAATATTGACTTATAATTAATTTTAAATTGCCAATGATTTCTATGACCTCTTAGCAAGATTACCTAATTTTTTTTAAAGGAATCACTCTTAAACATGGAAAATCCTTAAAGACCCTAAGAATATTGCTTAAACAGTGGGAATTATAGGCAGTGAAGTACATATTTTGAGACAGGGGCCAAAGTAGTATGCCTATTTATAAGGCTTACCCAAGGCATTGTATATTTAAGCCTGAGATGTGTGAATATGGCAAGGGAAACACTTTTTTTGCTACTTTTTCCTGCCTCCTCCACTTTGGGCAGCCCAAGGTTCAAAGGAGCAGTCCTGTGGGAATTCTCCTAGTAGACCACATCAGGTGATTAGCTGGGCCACCACATATTACTATGCTTTCCTCAATAGGGGTGGCCAGCCAGCAGACAACACAGCTACTTCCTTTAAAGAATGTTGGATTAACACTCTCCGCTCAAGAGTCAAAGGAGTTAATAAATGAATGCCTGCAAACTCTCAAGTTATTAACACCCATTCTATACAGTTATAAGCATCTAGATATTTAGACATATCTGAGGGATTGATTAGGGATTTTCCCTTTTCCATATGCACACTAATGACTCACATTTATATATTGCCTTAAGATTACAAAACACTTTCCCCAAACCAACCCTGTGATTAGCTGGTATAAATATTATCCCAATTTTTGTGGATGAGGAAACTTAAGCTTAGAGAGATTACATGATTTATCCAATGATTGAACAATTAGAATATATTAGGAAACCAGGTCTCCTGATTCTAAGGCTAGATATCTTTCCCCCACACCACAACATCTCTGGGTATTTATTGCCATGTGGAAATGACCCTAGAGTCACAATTTGGGGGAAGGGAAAGACTTGATTTCAAAAGTACAATTTTCAAGGATTCTATATTACCTATTTGCTTTACCTCCCCCCTCCGTCTGCCACAAACTGACCTCCATCCACAAGGTTGGAAGCTCCCTGTTTGGAGATACCGAAAATGAAATTACTAAACGTTAAAAAGGTAAAGAATACCTGTTAGACAATTTCTTTGAGCTACATGACAAAATGGTGATGTACTAGGTACAAGTTATATACCTCTATATTTTTTTTAATGGGATATTGAATCACACTTGAGTAAGACCCTTCAAAAAAAAATGCCAGTTAGATCTAACTGGCCTATCTGAAGTGAACTTGAGCAAGATACTGAATTTGCTTTTGAAGAGATTCTAGATGGGTCTAATTAAGTGAATGTGAAGAAATTACCTATTATTTTTTAATGAGGCAACATTATTTGATGGGAAGTAACCTATGAAATCAGAAGACCTGTGTCCAAATCTAGTTCCTTTGGGAAAAGACACATAATCTCTCAAGGTCTCAATTTATTTATATGCAAAATAAGGGGAAATAGCCTCTAAGTTCCCTTCTAACTATATATACTTCTATGATCATATCAATCAGATGTTCAGTTTGATGCTTTTAAAAATCTTTTGCTGATATATCCAGGTAATAGGGGGAAATAGATAATTCCCTTCCTCCTTCATTCCACTTTGTCTGAATTTGGGGACAGATATATTTAATGAAAGAGCTTTGAAAGGGAGGAGGTACTTCTACAAACCTTTAATTTAGGCAGTACATAGGATGAGAAATGGAACATTTAGAGATAGAAGAGTCCCAAGAGGTCAGCTATTTCAATCCCTCATTTTACAACTGAGGAAACAAAGGCCCAGAGGTACCAATATAAGGCCCCTACATCCTTATTCCCTTCAGGTCACATATTGACTTAGAAAGTCATGTATTAACATTATCTATGTTCTAATGTGTTTTTATTTGTTGTTGTTGTTGTTATTATTATTATTATTTATTATTATTATTATTATTTTCCCAATCACATTCTAATCTGAATCAGACCCCAACTTGGGAGTGTTGTAAGGTCTGTAAGCCTCATGTTTGATACTTGTGAAATGTCATGCCCAGTATGCACAAGTAGTGAGTTGCAGGCATAGAATTCAAACCTGGGTGTTTTAACTCTAAATCCAATCTTATTTTTATTATATCTAATGACCTGTTATTATAAAAAGGGAAAATAGATACTAAAATGGTAATAGTAACAATATATTGAACTTTACCATTGGAAATTTAAACCTAGGATTCTGAATGACTCATTATAGCTGTCATAGTCCTATAACTTTAAATGGTCCCATGATTCAGTAGCTATGCTAAGCATGAAGTTTCCAGGTCATCACCATTACTCCTATAGATCAACGGGTTAACTCCTCAAAGTTGATTTTGTTTCCTTAGGTCCTTCTGGAATTACACAGGAAAGGTCAATATTTATCCTAGAGAGTAACGCTGGATATATATTTTCCAGGAGAATATTTATCATTAATTAACTTTCTCTTTTCTCTTTTTTTACTGCTTAAATATTTGAGAAAAATTATAATTTTTCTTTATTCTCTGTTGAGTATTATTTCCCTTTATAAAGTTGTTCTTTCACCCAGAAAATAAAATATTGTAACTATATTCAGTTGAGTAGCTACGTGACCTCAACAAGTCACTTGAACTCTCTAGTAGTCAATTGTCTTCCTTGTACAAGTGAAATAGTTGAATTAGGTGATTTCTGATGTTCTTTATAATTCTAAAATTCTTTAACATCATTATCATTTACAAACCCCAAGAAATCATAAAAATGACCTTGGCACTGTGGTATTTAAGCTCTCAATTACCATAAAAATATAAGTCCTTATTATCATTATTATTGCATAAGTATGAATCAGTCACAGGTAGGCCCTTCAGTGTTAAGATGGCATCAAAAGAGTCTCTCCCCAGCAATCTCACCCAACATAGGAAGTCAGAATATTTCTGTAGAGTTAGTAGAAGGGAAAAATTAAAGAAAAAAAGTATTCATTTGTGTCTCAATCCTCTTCCACAGATGACTCCCTCCTTCTCTCACTTCTTTTCCTGGGAATGGAATAGAAAAGAGGAGAGAGATATTATCTGTATGGATGAGAGGGATACTATACTCAGTTATCCCTCCCTTCTTTCTAATATTTCCATAAATTTGGGCTTTCCATCATTGAATTCTGGAATCCCAGATTGAGGTTTTTGAAAGGATTCAGTGGAGTGGGCAGCAAGGAAAGAGACTGAACAAAGAGTCATCTGGAACCATTGCTATGGGGGAACAGGAGATGGAAGAATAGTTATGGTGCAGAGTCACAGGGCCAGGAACAGTTGTATAAAGTAGTGCTATCAAACTCAAATAGAAACAAGGGTGACTAAGCCCTGTATAAGGTTTTGTAAGGCCTATGTAAGATCACTAAACCCTACATCCCTGTAGTCATATATTAACTTAGAAAACAACATGTTAATATTATCTGTGTTCTACCATGTTTTTTATTTATTATTACCATTTTCCAGTTATATTTTAACCTGGCTCAGGCCCTACTTAGGAGTATTATGAGGTCTGTAGGGCTTGTGTTTGACACTTGTGGTGCAAAGGACAAACCTTGCCAACCAGGACCTATAGCAATACACTTTATATGACTTACAATCCCTGTGTACATACCATGAGTCTTGTTTATACCTGGAATCTTCATCTCTGCCTCTGAAATCACTATGCAAAGTCCAAGTCAAATGTAAACTCCTTAAACCAAAAATTTATTATCCTTCATCATAGAAGTGTAAATAGGATGTTGATTCATGATTTGACTAGTTTCTCCTCTATGCTGAATATGTGGTTTGAGCTTAGATGTGACGTATATAATTGAATATATAATGTCTTCTGCACATTATTGATTCTACAAAGAAATGTGCATGGCCTTAGCATTATTTTTTTTTTTGTAAATCAAAGAAGTATGCAATGTTGGATATTAATTTCAGTGTTTTGAACCTCTAATTATATTGATTGCATTCAAATTGAGGGTTTTCAATTTAAGGAAGAAGAAAAGTATAAAAGTTGTAAAAATGAACTGTTCTTAATTTTATATACTCTTCTATCTTTGTTTGCTCTAAAAAGATAGATAGATTTTACAAATGTAAAATAAAATATTCATGGTTAACTATGAGCCTATTGTTACTGAAGTGAGCACAATGGAAAATATTCACTATGACGAAGCATTTATTGATTGTCTACCTGTCTAGGCACTGTATCAGATACTTATAGTACAAAGATAGATATGAGAGATCCTATTTTTGAAAGAGCTTAGGTAGAATAAGGTAATGGACAAGTAGACTTGATATGATAAAAGATGACACTGCTCTACAAGAGAGAATGAAATAAGAGCAAAGGAGAGCTTGAGGCAAAGTACTGTGAGAAATAGAGACACTTAATCTGTTAAACATTTATTTTTATTTACCTGAAGTTAAATAACAGGTTTGACTGGCTTTTTTCACTGAGTTGCTTTTCTTAGGTTATTATTTTCCTATTGTATTTGTTAAGTCATTTCAGTTGTCTCCAATTCTTCATGACCCCATTTGGGGTTTTCTTGGTAGAAATACTGGAGACATTTACTCATTCCCTTCTCCAGTTTGTTTTACAGATGAGGAACTAAGGTCAACAGGGTTAAGTAACTTGCCCAGGATCACACAGATAATTAGTATCTGAGGAGAGATTTGAACTCAAGAATATGAGTCTTCCTGACTTTAGGCTCAGCACTTTATCCATTGTACCATCCAGCAGCCCTGCCTTTGCTGCTACATAAAGAGTTGTAGTGAAATAGGAAGTCGGATAGATAATTCAGATAACAGAAGCTCTATTCTCCTTCTTTCTCTCTCCTTAGTTACCTTTGATATTTCAATTGTAAGTTATTAGTTCTGAAGTATTTGCTTAATTTTCTAAGTTCAGCAATTGGGACAGTAATTGATTTATTACTATTCTAGTCTTATTTGGAAATTAAAATGGCCAGCAATATGCTATTAGAAAGTATTTGCCTGTGATGACTCTTTGGTTTGGAAGATTAGAAAGTCACAGAAGCTACATCAAAAAGAAATGAAGCAAAAGGATCTTTAAGCCTTTCCAAGTACTAGCTGATCATTGTAATAGGAAGCCACTGTGAGCACTCTTACGGTCCTCAGTAAAAAGTTCTATCCTGCTGATTTTAAGGTTAAAGTAGGAATGTTCATGAATAATTGGAAAGAAAGGAGAAAAAAACATTAAAAGATAAATCCAATACTACTTCTAAGAACTAAACTTGGAGTGGCCCTTCATATTCTGAAATCTGTAAAAACAACCAGCAATAGAAAGAGTGAAGATACATTTGAAAATATACCCCTCTTTGCAATAAAAGAAAAAATAATTAAAATAATTAATCTTTTAATCATTCAATCTCTCAACAAGCATTTATTAGACACCTAGTTTGTAAACACTGTTTTAGGAAATAGATTTTAAATATAGACATGGTCCCTTTAAAGTAAACTTTATTTTTCATGCATTAATTAATGCAAAAGAGATGCATGGAAAATATAAATCCCTAAGTGTTGACATATATACATACATACATACATACATACATACATATATATACACACATATTTATACATATATATGGATGTGTGTGTGCATATTCTCATTGGAATTTAAAAATAAAAACTCTACAGAAGACAAGTATAGAATCTCCTTTATTCTCTCATTTTGTTGAGCTATATTAAAACTAACATGTCTGTTTCGGTAACCACTTTTTTTCAAGGGAGAAAGGACCCACAAAATTAATACTAATTGCCCAACTATCTAACAATGTATCAGTTAAGGTGAAAAAAATGCTTTTGCTAAAACTCTAGATGGTTGGTAGGGATTTTGGAAGCACAAATAATTCCATTAAATTTGAAACAGTCTTTGACACATCGGAACACAGAATATACATTGTACATATGACAGATGAGTTATACCCAAGAAATCATATTAATATTTTCACCACATTTATCTTAGAGAAAATGAAAGAAATGTGCACAGTGCAAAATAATAGCATGTCATCAGAAAGACTTTCAATCTTGCTTTTCATAGGATAGAAATGCTATAGATGGTTCTACCATGTGGGGGAATGATTTATTGTATTTTTTTAACCTCATCACTGGACCATACATTTCAAGGTGTAACTATTCATTTTAGTGTTATAGTGCTATGAAAAATAGCTTTTCAACGGCAGTTTTTTTTTTAAGGCGCCATTTGGTAATGCTTATTTAGTTAATTCATCTGTAATCAGTTTATTGAGGGACTAGGCTTTGATTTTTTATGCAGAATTGTGTATTCCTTAACCAATCGTAAGAAAGCAAATCCCAAAATCACTTAACTAAATGCTTAGTGGAAGTCATCGTGTTTTCTCTAGGGACACAAAGATAAATATAACACTGTTCTTACAGATACTGAAGCAGAGGTTAGCACAAAAGACGGACCCAAGCAAAGTGCTACGAACAATTTGAGAGGAATGAGATTTTGCAGAGGAGGTATCACCCGAGTTGAGTCTTGATGAGAAGATGAGGGAAGGGGCAGGGATTCATCCTAAGCATGAGGGACAATGTGAAAGAGTCATGGGTTTGGGATAGGGCAGGCTAAAAATGGAAATTAAATAGTAGTTCATTTCAGTTGGAACACAGAATATTTAAATCCATGTTCTTTGAGGTAAGCCTGGCTATAAAAATTGGGTTTATCTTTTGGGGGTTCTGAATGTTGGGTGAGTTTATAGTTTGTTTTGTAGACAATGGGGAGCCATTGAAGGTTTTTGATCATAGAAGTGATGAAGTCAGACTTTGCCTTTGGAGTAGATATTTATGTGAAGGGTGAATTAAAGAAGAAACAGGACAGTGGCCGAGATAACAATCAGGAAATTATTCAAACAATCTAGGTGGGAGATGATAATGGCTATACCAACAAGGTAGCAATAAGAATAGAGAAAAGTGTACAAATGAGAAATATTTTAGAAGGATTAATGAAAACTGATGTCTCCCTCCTCCCTTTTCCCTTCTCCCTCTCGTTCTCCTCCTCACTTTTCTTCCTCTCCCTCTGCCCTACCCTCTCTTGTTCTCCCTCTCCACTCTTCTCCCTTCATCCTTTGTTTTCCTTCTTTCTCCCCTCTCCCCCTCCTGTATTCTGTCTTTAAAATAGGCTTGTATTGATGTAATTTTGTATTTTACATCACCATAGTCTCCCCACTGC
>NW_027555514.1:154991029-155111029 GCF_003287225.1 Phascolarctos cinereus | reverse complement strand
TATATGTGTGTGCACGTGTGTGTGTGTGTATATATATATATATATATATATATATATTTATACATATATATAATATCAAAGAAATAGATAGAGACGGAAGTAGACAGACACGGAAAGATATTTTGTAACAGGAAGTTTGGTGAATAAGATAGAGAGTTAGTTTTGAAATGAGAAGATTTAAAATGTGGCTTTCAGTTCTGCCTTTGACACTGCCTTGGTATCATTGTGATATCTTTACATAGCTGGAATCATTTGTCATGACTTTAAGCGTGTGTGTGTGTGTGTGTGTGTGTGTGTGTGTGTGTGTGTAATTTCATTAAGGCTAAGATAATTATTTATCATACATGAATAGTATCAAAATTTATGTACTTAGATTATTTGGGAAAATTATAAATATAGATGTTAAGAATCGTCATAACATGGGTTAAATGACTTAAAGATATTGAAAATTCAGCCAGCAAACAAATAATAAACTACTAAGTATTTAATTAAAGAGCTACAAGTTACAATTGGAGGCATTGATTCTGTCAGTTAATTTAGCCTGCTTTTGTTCAGTGCTTATCAAGTGTTAAGGAATTAAAATGCAATCCTAGCACTTTAAATAGAAAATAATTTGCCTTTTTTGATTAAAGGTAATTTTTTATTCTGTCAAACTGTAGACCCCATAATAATATGGAGGAGCAATGTAATTAGCTGAAATGGGTGAATTTAATTTACCTTTAATTGGGTGTAATAGGAGAAAGAGATAGAAAATCCACATTAAGCATTTCTTAAAGAATTTAGGAAAGTATAATACAATTATAGTATCATACTCTTCATACGTAATCATAGTTCTGAATCTTGAACATTTGTCAGAGATGTATGAACCTTTTCTTTAGACTTTTTCCATTGTATATGATACTTGTTTTAGATATTTCATCCTGAATTTCAAAGTCGCCTTTTGTTTGCATATAACTTCCAAAGTGCTGAGCTTTAAGCATTTTAGAGAATTTTTTTCTCATCAGTATATTTTAACATTAGCTT
This sequence comes from Phascolarctos cinereus, assembly GCF_003287225.1. Lineage (NCBI taxonomy): Eukaryota > Metazoa > Chordata > Mammalia > Diprotodontia > Phascolarctidae > Phascolarctos > Phascolarctos cinereus. Next base: position 155,110,006 of record NW_027555514.1, on the reverse strand, counting down.
TGAAATACCTTAAAATATGAATTAGCATTTATTTAATCCTTTCCAGGGAAAGAGTAAATATTCATTGACAATTGAGGCAAATGCCAAATAATCATAATCGTAATAAATATAAGTCAATAACAATAATAACAACTAACACAGTACACTTACTAGGTGCTAGGCACTGTAGTGTTGTGCCTTCATTGATCCATATTGAATTAATAACTGGCTTACTGCTTCACCAGGGTTACTTTGTGCATCACAAAGTGGACCACACGCTGAAGTGCTATTCACCTCTAAGAAATTTAGAATTGCTTTTGACTCTAGATCAGTTGGACAAAAGGCATGTATCACATCTGCTCAATATGTTTTTCTCCATTTAGTGTTACGTGCTCTTTGAACAACAAGAAATGCTTGGAAGTAGATTTTTTAAAAACATATTTATACACATCTCCAGGGTCTGTCTCTTCCACACTCCCTTAAAATCTGTCTCTTGTGTCACACAAATTTGTTAAAAAGAGATGTCCTGAAGTGATGTAAGTACCCCAGTCTCTCATGCAATACAAATTTGTTATAGTAGACTGCACAGATCTTTTCCCCTTTTTTTGTCTGTTTATTGTCCTTCTTCAAGATTTGTATTCAGATGTTCTTGAAGGACCATGCTTTGTTGGGTCTGTAATAGTTTTGAGAAAGTATTGCTGATAATCTATCATTTTCCTCCGTAACATTACACACACACACACACACACACACACACACACACACACACACACACACACACACTTTAGTGTTTCTCTTGCTACTTGTATTTCTTCCTGAGGCAAGAATTAAATAAAAATCAGATCATAGATATAGAGGAGAAAGGGCTGTTAAAAATTTGCTCTGATTTTCTAAAGAGGTTAATTGATCGGCATAAATTCACATGGCTAAAAATGCCATTATCAAGACTCTAACCCAAGACCTCTTACTCCAATTCCAGTGTCCTTTCCACTAAACCACGTGTTTACTATTTCAAAAACTTTCTGGGCTCTTTTTTATTTTTTGGTGGTTGTTGTTTGGAAAGGAATTTAGATATCATCTAGTCCTACTCACAACTAAATAAGAATCTCACCTACCATATGCCTGACCATATGCTAAATGCTAAATCGTCATCTCATTTGGTTTTTGCCTAAAAAAAAAAAATTAAAAAAATAAAAACCTTCTAGTACTATGTCCCAAGGCAGTCCAATTTATCTTTGAATAGCTCTTTTTCGGGAAATGTTGTCTTAGAACAATCCTAATCTGCCTCTACAATTTATGCCCACTGCTCCCAGTTAGGCCTTCTGGACTAAACAGAACAAGTCTTATTTTACATGAAATTGCCATAAAATACTTGACAATCACCCTCTTTCAACTTCAAGAGCTTAGCACAATGTCTGGCACATGATATCTGCCTAATAAATTATTCCTGGCTTGATTCTCCAGTTTGTCAATTTTCTTCCTAAAAAGTGATGTCCCGAAGTGATGTAAGTGCCCCAGATGTAATCAGACAAAGGAAAAACAGAGTTAGACAACTACCCTATCATCTCCTTCAACCTCAACTGACCTGCAACACTCTCTCTGCTAGAGTGCTTCTGGCAGCAGTACTCATGGATTTATCCTTGAACCAAGGACTACCTTGAACTTTAATCAATATTCTTCCAATGTCCTCAAGACTAATGAAAGAATTCTTAATGGCCACATCCCTGATCCAAGGACTAGTAGCAGCTATCATTTTTTTATTTTTGCTCTATCTTTTCCAGGGGATGATAGGAGGTTGGCCATTGGATATATCCCTATGCTCAATGTTTCTGAAACATATTTTCCTGACTTTACCCCTGAGGAATTTGACAGCAATAAAAAAGGATTCTCCACAAGGACTTCATGAATACCTAAAAGAAATGACCCAACACATAAAATTTGAAATAGAAACTCTGGAAGAAAATACTGGAAGGATAATATATAGCTTACAAGAGAAAGTGATAAACCATATTCAAATAGCAGGCTCCCTAAAACCTAGAAAGATCAAACAGAAATGAATGACTCCATGAATCGTAAGGTAGTATATTAGAACATAATCTAAAGATTTTTTAAAAGAAATATCTAACATATCTGTTATTTGTAACAATTTAAATAAATTAAAAATAAACTAATAGAAGTCTATAGTTAGGCAATTGTCTATTATTCTTTGTATATTGTATAAATTTGTTGATAATTGTTAAATTTATAATGAAGAAAGAGCAGCCTAGGTTAGTTAAAAATATCAAAATCAGAAGATGTGAAATGAATTATACTAAATTTACAGACCAGATCCATAGAATCAAAATAAGAGGGCTAGCTATCAGAATCCAAAAACAAAATGAAACATAAATTTGCTGGAGACAGAGTTCAAAATCTAAAATTGTAAACTGAGTGTATGTTAAAGAAAAAAAAAAAGACTAAGCAGGATAAGGTAGTAGAATTAACAACCCGAATGACCTAATTGAATTGTTAATTTCTGCTGCCTTATATGTTTATTTCTGATCAACAGTGGCATCTCTGGGTGGAATTAATCTGAGAGTGACAGAGAGTCTTCCTCTTATTCTCAGTCCAGGTTCAAGACTCGGCTCTAATTCTTCCTTTGTGAAGATTTCCTTGTCTTTATCTCTGTCCTATGAACTTGACTGCATTTATTGTCCCTACAACTCATTTGTTACTTGCCCTAGAATATTTTATGTGTGTGTGTGTTTTTCCTTCTCTTATATCTCAAACTAGGAGTTAAACTACTTGAGACAGGGACTTTAGATGATCTCTAAATAGTCTTCTCTGGCTGTAAATCCTATGATATACATGGTGTATTTAGCAAGTAAGTTCAAATGAACCCACTGTATGGTAGACGCCATGCTAGCAATATACAGAAATCCTCAGCACTTGGAGCTTGCAATCTACTGAAGGTGACAAATGTGTAAATAAATAGTTATAATGCTAGAAAAATGTAAAAGTATGGCTGACAGCAAACATACACAGTGTGGTAGGAGGTTAGAGGAAGGAGACATTACTATATTTCAGATTCCCAACAGCAAATCATAGGTGTTCAATTAAATTGCTGAAAATAATGACATTCCCTGCTGACACCGCCAATTTGCCAAACTGTTCTGGTAAGTTTTTTCCTCTACTTTAGATATAGTTTGGTTTGTGATTGACTAGTGGCTAGAAATGATTGATAGGCATGGAATCTCTTTATAAATGAAATTGATAGCTATGTAAATATAGCACTTAAGGTTAATGGCTTAGTTCTTAAGGTTAAGTACAAGACATTAACCTTAACCCCCCAGATTTCTTCCTTTTTGTTCTGAGCCCATAGATGTAGACTGATTTTTTTTTTTCTGGTTGAAGGTAGGTCCAGCCATTTAAAAAAGAAAATTCTTACTATTAAGATGAGCACCATGATGCATCTTCAAAGAAAAATATCTCTATGTAGAACAGGTCGAACTGCAGATATTTCTGATCTACTGACTATATCTATATCTATATCCATATCTATATCATATCTATATCTATATCTATATCTATATCTATATCTATATCTATATCTATATCTATATCTATATCTATGTGTGTGTGTGTCTAAGATGTGTTAAATATTCACAGAAACATGCTTAGCTTTTGTGACTTGATAAAATTAGGTCCTTTAAGACAGTTTGAAATCTTTTTTTTTAAAATATGTATTGTAAGGGTCACACTCAAAACAACATGATCAAAATAACCCATATATTTATGGGATTGAAATTAATTTTTTTTTCTCAGAGCTGAGGTCTATAAAACCACAGGTAGCAAAGAAAAACTATTTCATTAGTGAGAAAATGATTACTTAAAGAACTTCTAATTCTGGGAGGGGGGATAAAAGTTCAAATGAAATTAAATTCTCTAGAACTCCATGCTGTTTTATTTATTCCTCTTCTCTTTGGTATTGTTTTTCTTATTAGAATGTAAGCTTCTTGAAGAAAGGGGATGGTCCAGATTTTATCCCCTGAGTTTATCACAGCATTTAGCACAGAATAAGTGGATAATAAATACTTTTCATTTGTTCATTTATATAATCTAATTACACTGATACTGGCACATGACCTCCTGATGTGGGTAATTCCCATACTTTCTCCTCCCCAGTGATTCTGATACAGATAAACTATTTATTTGAAATAATTATTGTATGGAGAGTTAGTGAGGCAGAATTGATAAGGATGAGTCAGGAAGATCTCTGACACCTAGTATCTGTGGGAACAAAGCCTCTTATCATCTCAGAGCCCCAAATCAATTTGAAAGCTATTACATTTTAGAGAAGTTCCTCATTTTGCATTCATATAGGGACTTTCCACTGCAGAAATTCCCTTCATATAAAAGTCATAGGTCTGGGCCAATTATTTGAAAAAAAAATCCTCAATTTTGCATGTAATTCATTTTCTGCTCGATCCTTGGGAGCAGAACACTAGTCAGCAATATTTTATATGTGTTCTGAACTTAATACAGCTTCAAAGGAGGGTGAAAAGTACATTGTTACAATCAGGAAAGCAACACGATACTAATGGATTGATATATGTAAAATTACCAAAGTGCTCAGCAGTATTCCTGCTCCCAGGGGGAGCCCAACACAACAAAGTGTGAGCCAGTAAAGTTTGGGAAGTTCTCAATTACAACTGCATTGCAAGGTATAGATTCATAAATGTGAAATTTCATAAAGAAAGCAGGATGGTTCCATCTAGTGAAATACTTGATCTGCCAAGAAAAGACTGGTGAGTTATTTACTTAATGAAGTGAATTGGTTATTTATTTATAAGAAGGCTGTAGAGTAGAATGAAAATGTTAATGGCAAAATGACTTTGATTAACTGAGTCCCATTAACATGACCACTGAAAGGACTAATCAAATGCTATTGACTTATTGTCAGAACTGATCAAGGAGACATTAGTTCTTTGGTAGATGGATTCTGATATACCTGTGAAACACATCAGACAATGGCTAGCCTCTCCCCCTTTCACTAGTTCAATTGCTACCTATAATTTTATTTCAATCTTGCCTAGGTATCAATGATCATAGAGTCTTAGAAGTCCTTAAAAAGTCACAAATTTACTACTGTTTATATAACAGAAAAGTTGCCATAAGTATTTAGCTCAGAAAAAAAATGATTCTCAGCTCAAATTTGGCAATGATTAACACAAATGAAGTTTAAGCAGAAATTATGAAAGGGGATGAAAACGAATTTGCGTCACTTTTGTAGCTCTGCAGGCTTCCTCGTTCAAGTTTGAGAAAATTGTGCAAAATGTGAATTTTTTGTTGTTGTTGTGAAACTGGAATGAAATTGTTTATATAGGAATAATGCTATTCATTTAGCAAGTCCTTGAAATGCAAATGACAGTTGAATCAATTTAATAATAACAAAATGGAAATGGAGGTGGAATTTGATTGAATTTGGGAAGGTTGCATCTAGATCTTAATTTTCTAATCTTAATCTCCTAATCTGTTTACTAGGCTATATCATAAATAATATTTCTTCCAATTCTATAATTTTCTCTTCCCCTCTCTTCCCTTCTTCTCTCTCTTCCCGTGCCCTCTCAACTCTTCTCTCCTCTCTTTGCTTCTTTTCTCCTTTCCAGTCTTCTCTCCTCTCTTTCCCTCATCTCTCCTACTCTCCCCTCCCCTCCCCTTCTTTCTCCTCTTTTCTCTCTCCATCATTTTCAATTTAATTGTATTGTTTTCCTTTGTGTTGTTATCGTTGGCAAACCATTTTTCTGAAAGGATTTCTATTGAAATGATGTTGAACCATATTTTTGTCCTTCCTGATATTATTGGAAATACTTTAGCATTCTTTGTTGAGCCCCAGAAACTTATCCAGAACTGAACCTAGTCACAAAGGAAGAGATAAATTTCTGTCATGAACATGTTTTCATTTAAGCAATCCCTAAAGATAAGTTTTGGAACCTTCAGGTTCCATTGAATATGATTTCAAGATCACACACCAGGTGAATAATGCCTACATTGGTCCTTTTTCTTACTTTCAATAATATAAAGTGTTAACCAGAAAGAACCTATTGAAGAACTCTCTGGAATCTCTGGGACCAGAAATGTTCCCTCTCCACATGTCTTTTAATCAATGGAATGTAACATTAGGTTAAATGTGTGCATACATGTAAAGAATTCTGAAAGAGGGTGAAAAAAGCTGCCTCCTTTCCAGCTCTGCCTCCCCCCCCCACCCCTCAGTCATTTTGCTCTCTGGGGATCTACCTACTACTACCAGTGAGTGTCAGGGTGAGAACTTCTATGGCGCCAGCAGTCCACAAGAGGCCTTCCTGGAAGGGGAATGATGTCACTGATGTATTTCTTCTCCTAACCATCCTTTTCTACCCCCTCCTTTCAGCTCACAGCAATATTTCCCTTTGTCTTTCTCACTTCCTTTATTTATTCCTTTTTTTTCCCCTCTGGTAACTTTCTGGTCCCCAGAATGAAGGAGGAAAAAAAAAAACTCCTGATCCATTATAAGCATCCTTTCTCATTGGAAAGTATAGTATCCTCTTAATTTTTAATGTAGCTGGGCTTGACTTTTTCCCAGGGTAGGAATGAGGGGCAATATTATCAATGATGCATTTACCCACCTCTTGGGATGTGTGAAAGAATACTGCCTATTAATTAAGGTTTTATAATGTCCCTTGCACTCTTTAGAGGAAAGACACTATATAAATGCCAAATAGTAATAATTCAGCTCTATTCTCTTATTTGGACCCAGGAGACATAAGCTATTCACCCTCCAGAGAAAGAAAATGAGCCGTTCTCCCAAAAGCACCTACCTAGAAGAAAGCATGCCAAGTACATGAACTGCTTCTGGAGCAAAATAGTCCCACACATTTCAAAGTGATGGTAATTGTCCCCCTGCAGAAGCACAGTCACCAGCCTAACAGCTGGATGGAAGAATGAATATTCTTTGATGGCTACACCATCTGGGTAGGAAACTAGAATTTCCTACCTTTTTTTTTCCATTTCCTATCTGGGCAACAGTTCATCATCAAAGAAGTTAATGGAAGTCTTTGGATGTATTTTTTCTCAAAACCTCCTCCTATTTCCCTTAAGGACATGTCCTATCTGGAGATAGAGACATTAGTCCCATGGTGTGCTGAGTTTTTCCATGTGAAATAATAAGAATATTGCTTTCTGCATTATTTTGGTTTTGACTTAGCATAGCCAGTTTTCCTTTGATCTTAGTACATACTACCATATCATTTTCTCATTCAATGTTTTGTATTGGTCAGAGGAATCAGCAACAATTCCTTTCTCTGACTGAGAAGAATAGAACAGATAATTTTTTAACTTGCTTGTAAAGAAAACCAAGGTGCCATGGAGAAATGCTCTAGTCCTATAATAGAAACAGCTACTTTATGATTGTTCAGAACAGGCTTTGTGCTTCTGGCTCTTGAAATTAGTATTTTAGGGCAAAAAGCTGTGAGTCGTAAAACTAATATTGATGCCTTCCACAGTGGAAGTCTTTTAATTATATTTATTTTATCTTTTTGTGCTCAGTTCATTGTATTTTTTCAGCTAGATATTTAGGGCAACTTCCATCACTGCTGGTTATTATTTAAGGTGTGAGTGATTCTTCTCTCTTGCTCACATTCTATAGGATCAAGTGTTTACTTCTAAATGGCTTCTTTTATACAACCTCAAGGATATTAACTTACAAGGTTTGGTTTAATCATATGAGCAAGAATACTAGAACAAGCTTATTGCTTCCATGTGGAACATTTGCATATATATTTAAGTTCTTTTCTCAATCAATAGATTATTTAAAATGTTTTATTTATCTTTCATTTTTTATACCTGAATTCTTTTCTTCCTGGTATACTTCTCTCTCTAAATTAAACCCTTCAATATGTAACATACTCTCTCAACTTTCACTCAAATGGTCAGGTCAAGTCCCCAAAGGTAGCTGCTACTCCCCCCCTGAGATTTAGGGAATTCTTAAGGGATTGAAAGTGGTTTTTTTTAAGTATTATATCTCATGAACCCCAAGAGGTGTGCTCCTTCCCTATCTCAAGTATTACCAGTTGATATCAATTATCCAGTCAGATTTAATTAGCTTTTAGTTAAGGGTATATATTAAGAAGATATTATGAAAACAAATTGTATGCAACATTCTCCTAAAAGTATGGTACCACCCTTTTCTACAGGTATACACAAAGTCCAGGGGAAAGTGGGCTCATGCTTAGATAACATGTGGAATAAAAGGGTAAACTCACAGATCCTACAAGTACTTTTGTAGGAACTCCTTTTTCTCCTTTTTGTGCAATAAGTAAGAATTTCTCTTTTTGTGGCATAACTTTTTAAATTTAAAAAAAATTTAATTTAATATTTTATTTTTCAAAATTACACTTAAAAACAATTTTGACATTTCTTTTTCAAATTTTGAGTTCTGAATTCTATCCTTCCCTCTCCTCCGAGGTTATGTATGTGTAGTCCAAGGCATAAATTTTTGTTGGACTCCTTGAAAAGTCCTGATGCTGCCTTTCCTCAGTGGATCTAATTTGTCCTTTGCTTCAGATTCAGTCAATTATTCTAAGGAGATTTCTAGGATTCCTAGAAGAAGTCCAAGTCTTCTGGGACCCTTAAATTTTTCGTGAGCTTCCACTGGTTATTCCCTGCTTCAAGCTAGTCCCTTTCAGGGACTAGACTGGAATGCTTATTCTCTAGGCCCACCACTGAAATTGTAACTAGTTGTTATCTAAATGTGACTGAGTCTTTATAAACAATCCCAACATACCCCTTATGTGGTATCATTTCATTTCATCCAATTGCCAGATGTTTTATTTTCCCACTTGATTAACTAATTTGCACACTTTTAGTTTAATACCTTTGATTAACTGATTCAATAGAGGTCTAGGCCTTGTTCTCATCTAGACCACATCTCTGGTTGATTCATTTGATCGATTTGAGCCCTTTGTAATTACTGAGAAAGGGGGGTGGAATGTCCTCTTACTCTTGTAAAATTAGTGACAGGCAAAACCTTACAACTCAAAGATCTTCTATGATAGAGTATTCAACATTGTCTGTTTAGAATCCCCCCTACATACCTAAAAAGGAGTGAGGATTTTTTAACATCCTTTACAGGGCAAAAATTGAGCATCATGACTCATTTGGGTTTTGTTGTCTTTGGGAATTATTTACATTATTGTAAACATTATGTATATTCTTCTGGTACTGCTTATATTATGTGGTGTGTCAGTTCACATAAATCCCATGTTTCTCTGAATTATTTTATTATGGCTTGAGGTAAAATAATGATTTTGAAGTATTCAGATACTACATTTTAAAAACTAATTTCCAGGGGCAGCTGGGTGGTGCAGTGGATACAGCACCGGCCCTGGACTCAGGAGGACCTGAGTTTGAATACGGCCTCAGACACATAATACTTACTAGCTGTGTGACCCTGGGCAAGTCACTTAACCCCCTTGCCTAACCAAAAAAAAACCAAAAATAAAAGAAAAATTTCCAAATAGTTGAATACCTAATTTGTTCGGATATATTTACATGTGCTAACTTCATAATTTTGTTGTATTTCTAGAATATTCTATAATATTCTAGAAGAATATTTTATTATATTTCTAGAAGAATTAGGAAGAAATAAAAACATAGGGACAGTTGTCAATACCTCTAAAATAACATTACTCATAATATGCTACCACAATGGTTCTGTTAAATCTGTAGATTGAATAAAATTTAAAAGTATGACTAGCAAAAGTTTACCTCTTTGATAGTCACAACATCTTTATGTTTAACATTTTTTTTTACTGTAGTCTCGTAATCATCATGTTCTACTTAGTATTACAGACTTAGTTTATTTGTGTATGTCCATTGTAAATTCCATGAGGGCAAGGACTATGTTTCATTTTTTTTAATCTCCCACAATTCATCACAGAGTTCCCTGCAGTATTAGGAAAATAGGAACATATGATTAGAGCTAAAAGAGACCTTAGGGACTATCTAACCCCACCCCAGCTTTACTGGTGAGGAAACTGAGGCCCAGACTTTAAGTTGTAAAAGAACTTTAATGATGTGAATTTATCTTTGTCTACTATTTTGGTCTACTCAAATTGAAGTGCTTGTGATGTATCACACTGTTTTGTTAGTAGTTTAGTCAATAAATATTTATTAGGTACTTCCTATGTACCACCAGACACTGTGCTAAGCACTGGGGATATAGAGCAGAGGATATAGTGACTGCTTTCTAAGAGCTCACAGTCTAATGGATTTGGTGTGCCAGAATGTTGATGTAAGACATAGTTCTGGCTGAGGACTGCTACATGTCTTGCTTAAATAAATGCATCTTTACTGCTGTATGTTATGGTCCATAAAGTTTGTTTTAAGATTTCACTTTTTGGTAAAGATACAATAAGAAATGCTACAAATATTTAAAATAGATTGAGGCATATGACAAGATAACAAATTGTGGGGGGTATTAGTGAAAAGAAAATGAGACAAATTTAGAATGTAAAAATAGGGGAAAAGATAGCTGTTGCTTGGTGATTAAAAGGGCAGAAAACACTTTGGGGTTCAGCCCTTCTAGAAACAAAGATACACTATCCAGTGGTGAAATGAATAAAAGTGGTGCTTTATTACCCTTTATTTCTGAAATAAGAGAAATTGGTGGTAGAGTTTTATTCAGAAACAAAATCAGAGTTAAGCTTCTCAGCTTTCTAAGTGGAACCCTATACATGATGTGGTTTGAGTATAGATAGGTCTTATCTCTGCTCTATAGTCCCTCATTCTCCTCCTATTTCATCCACTTTCTTCTTCAAAGGTCATGAGGTAATAGGTAAGGAGAAAACATTTGAAATGGCAAGAAGAGACCTCGTACATGAAATACTACTTTGGGATATTTGCTGTGACAGTGAAAGGTCATGGGAAGTTATGAATATTGGAAGACTGGGCATTAGGGAAGTGGGGCTACCAGGTGGAAAAGAAACAAATCAAACGTACATCATCGCATTTTCTGAAGCTCTTTCCTCTCCAAATCTTTCCTCTCTTGCTACCATTACCCAGTGATCGGTTACATCTTGCCTTGAAGTATTCTTGGTGAGATGAGACACTTTTTTGGATCATCTAAGCAATCAGTATGTGATTGTGAATCAGTAATTTGTGAAGCCGGATGATGAAAAGTAATGAAAACAGAAACAATCATGAAAAGTCCTATCAATACTTTGTAAAAATTTTACAAATTAAATTAATTAAAATGACCAGACTGTCACTTTGTTGTTTAATTTTATATCTTCCCTTTCTTTTCTAAAGTACTTTTTCAATCATGTGATATCTATTTTTTTCCTAGTTTCATTGCATGTTTGAGAAAAAGTGATTCCCCCAAAGTTATCTCCTATTCTTGATTGGTTTAAGAACTCAAATATCCTTTAAATTGAGTTAGCAATCACCATCCATGCAATTTTTGGCAACTTAGGCCTTTAACCTAACTGCTAAGGGTAAAATCAAGTCCCAGGTTCTACGAAGAGTTCAAGATCCACTGGTCCCCATGTGTTGATCATAATTATAGCAGGTTTTTATTGAGGACAAAGGAGCTAAAAAAAGGATTCCCCACTCTAACTTAAGTATAAAAGCTTGTTTCCCTAGAAACCATGAAAACATACATGATGATATGGATGGTTCAGAGTGCCTCTTTTCAGCAGAGGGAGTTAGGGATTTTGATGCACTCTAGCAATTTCAGGTCCAGGTTTCATAACACTTTGTCTCTCTCTTTTCTTTCCCTCCTGAGGAAATCAAACCCACAGGGACGTGTTGCTAACACACTTTCTATTTATAATCACTCAAAAGAGTGGAATTATAGAAGAAAAAAAATCCTTGTTTTGCTTTCTTCCTCATTATTGATCTCTAGGTCTTATAATTCCTACTATATAGATTTGGTCATTTATGCTATCAAAAAATGAATGGGATTGACTATATGCATCCCAGCCCTAGCAAGGATGCCAAGGGTACTCCTTGGGTTATTTCCATATGTCCTTTTAAAAAGCTTTGTGAATCTTTCTAACAGGAGAGGTAGAAAGATGATGAGTCAGAATAAGTGGTAAGGTTTGTAAAGATACTGTGTCATTCCCCACAGTCACTTTGCAAGCAATAATTAAACACCATTTGAAAAATACCACTTAAAATTCCATTCATTTGGAAGAGCTTTTCACAAACATTAATACTTTATACTCCGCTGGGGAAAAAAAGAGACATCAAAGAAACAAGACAAAACTATTTAAAATTCAATGCATGAAATGCCTAAGGCAGGCTTTTTTTTGTTGTTGTTGTCAGAACGGTTAGGACCAACTTAATTTTTGCTTAGCATTCAATTCACCAAATGGTTATTAAGTGCCTACTATGATCACAACAGAAGATTAGAGGAGACACACATGCTATAATCAGTTCCTGTAACACAAGTTAGATGTGTCACATAAGAAAGAGAGGATCAAGAGAGGCAAAAATGAAGGCTTACTTCTGTCTGGGCAGGTTGGAGAAGCCTTCCTGGAAGAAGTGACACATAAGATGGGACTTGAAAGAGAGGAGGAATCTTAACATATGACATTTAGCACATTTGGAAGGAGTTTGTTCAAGGCATAGTGGATAAGCAATGAAAACATACAGATATAAGATAGTAACAAATGAAATCTGAAAATTTGCTAATAGTCCAGATTGGTTGGAACACAGGGACCTGGATTCAAATGCTTTGTCTCATGTTTACTACCTTTGTGAGTTTGTGCCAATCACTAAATCTCCTTAGTACTCAGGTTGCTTATCTGTAAAATGAAGGGTCTGGATTATATGTGGCCTCTGAGGTCCCTTCAAAGCCAAAATGTCTGAGCTATGATACTACAGTGTGTGTCATGGGAGTGATGTAGTGTGAAGGAAGACTGCAAGGGAAGATTAGAACTAAACTGAGAAAGTTCTTTAATGCATGAGCAAGGAAGTGTATTTTATCTTGTATGCAATTAGGAGACATGGACAATGAAAAACTATAGAGGAAAGATCAGAACTAAAAGTAAGGGATATTATTTTGGCAACTGTCAGAGATGGGGAGAGGCTGAAGACAGGGAGATCAGTTAGGAAACTACTAAACTAGGCTGTGAAAATAAATGAGGGATTGAACTAGGGTGCTGGCAGTGGCAACAAAGAGAAATGAATGCATATTAGAAAGTTTGTAGGCAGAAAAGACCAGACTTGGTAAGTTATCACATGCATAGTACATTAGGGAGAGGGAAATCTAAGGGATGAAATCAGAGATTTAGAGATCTAGTGTCATACTACCTTTTGGAGTGTAGTGGAAAGAAGGCAAGATTTTGGAGTCAAAGAACTTTATTCAATTTCCACCTCTTCTCCTTACTAGCAGTATGACTTTGGAAAAAGGGTAACTTCTCAATGCTTCAGTGTCCTCATCTGTAACGGTGAAAGGGTTGGAACTCTAAAGTCCCTTTCACCTATCCATATATGTATCTAAGATAGTAGCAAAATGAACAGAAATAGAGAAATTGGAGGGGTGGATCTGGTTTTAGAAAGATGATGAGGTCAATTTTGGACATGCTGAATGTAAGGCCCTTCAGTGCAACTAACTCACTCCCCTAATACCCATTTGGAAATGTCAGCTACCTTCTGGTAGTTGGAAATATGGAGTTGTGGTTTGGGGAAAAGAAAGTGAGGTTAGATATGGATATCTGGGAGTCATCCGTATGCTTATGAAAGCATGTTTTTTTAATATGAAGCAATTGGAGTTAAGTGACTTACCTGAAGTCACACAGCATGTGAGAGGCCAGATTTGAACTCAGGTCCTCCTGACTCCAGGGCCAGTGCTATATCTACTGCCCCACCTAGCTGTCCCCTCATGAAAAGGTTTTAAAGAGCTTTGGAAAAGGATGATAATTTCAAGGGCTAATTGAGAGCAAAGAGAAGAAGACTGCATGAGAGAGAGAGAGAGAGAGAGAGAGAGAGAGAGAGAGAGAGAGAGAATGCATATATTGAGTTGGGGAGAAGTGATAATAATTAATGAGGACAGAAGGAATTACTTTCCTATTATACTCTACAGTGGGAATAGGAGTTTCTGAAGATTTGAGATACTGGTGGATACCATAGCCTATTGCAGGATATACACAGTATGTGAAGGCCAGAAGTTTCACGTGGCCAAGGTTAAAGAGCTCTATGGGTCACTGGCTCAAAATCTTGCAGATTTTTTTGGTACTGCTTGCTTCTTGCTTCTCCCTATTCTTTTCTACCATGAGCCTTAGCGATTGATCTGTTTGGTTCTGTTTGCATTGCCACTACCTATTGCTTCCAACAAAGGTTTATTTCCATGGCCACTATGAAATAGAATAGTCATTTTACAGTAAGGTTTTCTAAAGAATTTTACCATCAGCAACAAGAAGGAAATCAGTTTTAAAATCTTTCTTCTCTATCCTCCCACTCATTAGTAACACCACTATTATTTTTTTTCTTTTATTTTAATCTTATGGGAAAAGAAAAATAATTGATAATAATGAGTTTCTATACACAAAGGATTGAGGAAAGATTTGCTTTCATTTTAAGTAAAAACCAAATACCTGTACTTTGTAAAAAGAACTTGTGCAGGGTAAATCTGAGGGACTGAGAACAAGATAGGATCTTTGCATAGGTGCTGAGGAGATGGAATACTGAAGGGATTTATTTTTATTTTTACTGATGTCTTCTATGTTTATAGCACCTGACTTTCCAAATATATCCCTTTCCAATCCCCTGCCTAATGAGGCATCTCTTGTAATAAAGAATAAAAAAAGAAGAATATCAAAAGGAGTTCATCATAATTAATCAACTCATCAGCTGAGTGTAAAACTACAGCATTTGGCTGAGGGATTCTCAACCTGTGGTTTATCAATTTAAAAATTGATAAATGTATTACAAAATAATTCATTAAAAATGAGAAAGTCACCACAGGTTTCACCAAGATTGTCAAGAGATACATGATAGTCATCATTTTTTACAGAGCAGTAATTATTCTATTATTTTTATACTTTGTAATTTCTGTAGCCACATGCTAGGGTTATTTTCATCTTCATTATCATTGTCATCATCATCAAGCATTTATTAAACGTTTACTATGTGCGAGATATTGTGCTAAAAACTGGGACTAGAAAAGAAAGGCAAAAAACTACCTAGAAGAGGCAGACAGACATAGAGTAGGACGTTAGGGGGGTAACATTGAGTGGGCAGGGTGTGACAAAGGGGACTGTTGGACTATAGGGTTTATATACCAACACTTGGGCATTCAAAATCTTTGAGATGGGGAGAATATGGTTGGATGGGTGTATGAGGATGACCGAGGAATGAGCACAAGTAGAGTATCAATTGTTGGAGAGAGGTCTATTGAGGGAAGCAGTTGACTAGATTGTACAGTGTCCAATATGGCAGGTTGTGATATTGTGTACTGTGATGGAGAGCCCTGCATGGTTCACAGTAGGTTGGAGAAGATGGAATTATGGCCTGAGGGAGACTAATCACACAGCAGGAAGTGCTAGTGCCAGATTGAAGAGGATGGAGGAGGTTTGTTCAAGGAGATGGCTTCCCGGTGTGCTAGTTAAGGTCCCCTTTAAGAAGACAGATATCCAGCTGGCAGAAAACACTGTAGCTTGGAGGCTGGTGTCTGGAATCTGGTGCTGGTCCAGGATCCTGAAGAAGTCCCAGAGTAAAGACTGGGCCGATAGAAAGTTATAGGAGGTTGAGGGAAGATTGAATGTTTATTCTCTCTCTCAAACCAGTTAAAGAAATTCTGGAAAAAGAGGAGTTCTGCCACCACCTGTAAATCCAAGGTGATACACACACATACATGCATATACACACACATACATACACACATACACACATACACAAAGGAATATACAAAAGATTTGTAATCAAATCCTGGTCTTCCTCAATCCAAGCCCAGTGTTCTATTCAAGCTGGCAGTTAATATATAAGCTCAAACCAAAACCTTTCATTATTAATACATAACATCATAGGATTTCAAACTGAAAGGAAACTTAGAAATCATTGAACATCTAATTTTACAGGTGAGGAAACTGAGGCCCAGATAAATTAAGTGCTTTTTCCTAATGAATCTAGATTTGCTCCCAGATGTGCTTGATGTTAGATCCAATTTACGCTAACATATATTTCACTTATTGGCATTAAATGAGCTGATTTTAATGCAAGACCACAAAACTGAAGATTTATCAGAATACTTGGCCGCTAGTCATTTCTTGTGATCTTGAGTTATCCTTGAACACATTGACAGGAAATAATAGATAAATGATAGTCTTTTATGAACTGTAAATTATAGGTGCATAGAAGGAACACAAGTACTTGAAGAATCTGCTATTATTTTATGATCTCCCCTTTCTATTCTTTATCAAATTATCTCATAAGATGATATGAGAGTTTAGTTATTCCAGCTTATATGCATTCACTGTAGTCATCTCAGGAGAAATGAAAATTTGTTTGCCTGTGCCTTCAGAATAAATTTTCAATAAACTTTCATTTTTAAAAATACTCTACAACCTTTTACACTTGAGGCTGTGGTTTGCTTTTCCTTATTAGAGATAAACTGAATCTGAAGTCTTTATTAAATTGTTATTTTCTTAATGCTTACATGCTGGATTGAAAGTCTCAGTGTGGGTGGGAAAGAATAAATTATAAATTGTGATTTGTGAAAGATTTCTATGCTTCTTTGTATTTGCATTTGAAATATATCACAAAACTTTCCTTTTACACAAGCAATTGCCTGTTTTATTTCAGAAAATGAACTATGCCTATGAGAAATAAGAGTTGCTGACCAAAGTTCTATCAGTATCGATTTGAGGAACATTCTTTCTACTTATAATGTAAACGTCTTATAGGCTGCACTTGGCACATCTGGGCAATGATTAATGTCCACAGAAAGTAAAAAGTTCTTAATGACCATAAGTTGCCATGTAAAGTATCAAAACTTTCCTTATGGTCGGGGACACAGAAGGAGGAAGTCACACAACCTGTACTTTATTACTTTGAATCAGATGCAAAGGTTTTTCAAAACTTCAAGTCCAACTGAAAGCAGCTGTTAGGAAAATATCATTACATTATACCTTAAGCTACAAAAACCAATTTAATGGTGACATTTTATTTTATTCAGATGGCCCACTCTTTTCTTCTGTCTAAACCAGGAAAGCCCATGGAAATTGTATCTGGATGAAATCATTGGAAGGTGAAGGCCCATGACTAAAAACATTCTTTAAAGATTATACAGGGTTACAGTCCAATGGAATTGCAGCACTAACAAGAGCAAAGGTCTCCATAGCTACAGGAAGTAATATTACATCACTTAGCCACGTATATGTAAAAACATACTGCCCCCTTCCTAGCACTGTTTGCAGCATTTATTTTATGAAAATGTCACTGGTTGAAATAAACATGGATATTACTTTTTAAATATGCAGATTATGCTTTCCAAATCATCCAATTATATTGTTTTTAAATGGAATTACCACTTCTCCATTCTTTCCTAGTTGGATCTATTCTATGAGCTGTCCTTGGTTATTCATAATCTTAGCTACTTTATATTTAAAGAATCATGTAAACTCTTATTGGCATGAAACGCATGCAGCAAACTCAGTGACCTTACATTTTTTCCAAAGAGACACTTGTATTTTTGCATCTGCTTTCACTGAATAGTGATGAGAACAGAATGAAATTTGAACACTGAGAAAAACTCAACATTAAAGATTTATACAGATTTTCTTGAATTGGGGGCATTACACAGAATGATTTTTTCCAAACTTTTATTTTCTATTTGTTTTTGGTTTGTCAGTTTGCTAACATTCCTGTGTTTGTCTATCTCTGTGTAAGTTTATGTGTATTTTTTTTCCTGAGAAAATCAGCTTCTGGGACACTGGTGATTTATTTCATGCTATATATGGATGTCCTGTCCAGTTCTTTCCATGAAAACTGGTAGACCAATAACTCCCTGGATATTATAGCGAAGACCCTTTCTTTTACATTTCTAATAATGCTTTTCAGTTAAGTTTATGATTTATTGGAAATATAATTTAATCTATTAGATCTATTATTATTAGATTATTATTTTATGATAATTAGATTATCATTTTATTTATTAGATTATTTAATTATTAAATTATTAAGATATAATATGATCTATTAGAAATATAATTTTGCTTGACCACATCAAAATCTTGAAGGCTAACTCTTGTCACAGATGAAAGTGGTCACTATTTTAAAATAGGTTTTTATTGATATATTTTCATTGTCCAAATTTTCCCCTATGTCTCTTCCTCCTCTCTTCTCAGAGAGACTTTCTTTATAGTAAAGATCTAAAAAAGAAATAAAAGGGAGAGGAAAAACTCAGGAAAACAAATACATACATTGAAAAAAATCTCATATGTAATGTTACATATCAATGGATTCTGCAAAGGAGAGAAGGAAGATGTCTCTTCATATCTTTTACTTGAGGTCAAGCTTATTCTCTGTAATTTAAAAAAATTTTTTTCACACTGGCCTTGTTTCAAAAAAATGCAAGAAAAATAAATTTTAAAAAATAAGCTTTAATCTGCACTGAGTTCATCAGTTCTCTTTCTGAAGGTGAATAGCATTTTTCATCATGAGCCCTTTGGAATTGTCATAGATAATTAAGTCTTCACAGTTGAGTATCTTTACAATATTGCTGCTATTTTTGGTACAATGTTCCTCTACTTCTACTAACTTCACTTTGCATCAGCTCATTTAAGTCTTTCCAGGGTTTTCTGAAGCCATCCTCTTCATTATTTCTTACAGCATAATAGTACTTCAACACAATAATAGACCATAATTTCTTCAGTCATTCCCCAATTGATGGATATCCCCTCAATCTCCAATTCTCTGCCACCACAAAAAGAGATGCTATAAATATTTTTGCACATAGGTCCTTTTCCTATATCTTTCATCTCTTAGGATATAGACCTACTAGTGATACTTCTGGGTAAAAGGGTATGTATGTTTTTACAGGCTTTTGGGCATAGTTGCAAATTGTTCTCCAGAACGGTTGGACCAGTTCATGGGTCCACCAGTAGTGTATTAATATTCCTATTTTCCACATCCCATTCAGCATTTATCATTTTCCTTTTCCATCATGTTATAGCCAAGCTGATAGGTGTAAGGTAGTACTTTGAAATTATTTTGATTTCTCTAATTATGAAAGGTTTAGAGCATTCTTTCATATGACTTTTGATAGCTTTATTTTTCTGAAAAATGCCTGTTCATATCCTTTGAGTATTTATCAATTGGACAATGGTTCTTACTTTTTATAAATTTGGCTCAGTTCCCTTTATATTTGAGAAATGAAGCTTTTATCAGAGAAACTTGCTAATTTTTCTTCTCCACTTTCCTGCCTTCAATTTAATTTTGGCTGCATTGGTTTTGTTTGCACAGTAACCATTTTTAATTTAATGTAATTACAATTACCCATTTTACCTCCCTTGATTCTGCTTATCTCTCACTTGTTTATGGACTCTTCATTTATATATAGATCTGAGATATAATTTTTCTCATGTTGCCCTAAATTGTTTTGATATCATCCTTTATGTGTAAATCATGTAACCAATTTGAGCCTCTCTTGTTATTTGGTATGAGACAATGGCCTACATCTAGTTTCTGTCAGACTGCTTTCAAGTTTTCTCAGCAGATTTTTTTTTTGAATAGTGAGTTCTTGCTTTAATAACTTGTATCTTTGGTTTATTGAAAACTAGGTAATATAGTAATTTTGAAACATTCTTTTCCAATTCTTTTATGGTTCTTATTTCCATTTGCATTATTATAGTCATTGTTTATATTGTTTTCCTTGCAATGCTTCTCTTTGCTTTAGTTAGTGTCTTTCACACTTCTCTGTATCTATCACATTCCTTATTTCTTAATGCCCAGTATTATTCAATTGTGTCCACATACCGTATTTGTTTTAGCCATTCCACAATTAATATGCATCTACTTTATTTTCAATTCTTTGATAAAGGATGCTCACCATGTAGGTCAGAGTATAACCAAACATCTATAGCTCAGAAATATCCCTAGTACTCCCTAGTTATTCGTCCTTACGCTAGAACTAAGCTTGAACAAAGGGTTGCTTCCTGCTTGCTTCCTGCTGCAAATGGAGAAAATATTTCTGCTGGACAATGGATTCAAGAAAGTAATACAAGGGCTGTCTGTGGCTTTAAGATACTTTGATATCATCATGGCTGTTGTGTGATAGTCATCACTTAGTTTCGTCTCAGGTACTAATCTGTTAGATTTCAGTATTTCCAGGGTTTTCAGGAGAGAGAAAATTATTTTTCCTTCTTCCTACTTAAAGATGAATTGTATAACCATGTTACAAATCTCTCATTACTACGTCGAGAAGAAGCTAAATGAATGTAATGCTAAGAATATAATTATGAAAAACATGAGATCATAAACAGAAGAGAGTTAACATAAGTAAAAGGAGAAACTTACATGGGCAAATATAGTGTTCTTTTTGCTTTTAGCACAGTGCCTGGCACATAATAGGCAGATAACACATGTTTGTTTATTGATTGGTTGAAGTTCTACAATATCATAGCTATTTGTGTTCATTTACCCCCCCCCCATCTTTAAATGGTAAGGTCTCTGAGAACGATTTTGTGTTTTCTGTTTTTATTACCAGAGCCTATTCCATTGTGTATCATGGTTACTTGATAAATGTTTATTGGATTGAATTGAAATGGTGATGAAATGAGTTGGCCTATATTTCTTTCCTAAAATCTGTTCAAACAGTTTGCAGTATTTCTTTAAAGTTTTCAGTATTGGACATGATCTGCAACGTTTACCACCTTTCTTCATGTGAGCACATACTGGATAAAAACTGTAGCCTAGGATCCTTTCAGCCATGTTCAGAAGGTACTGACTTCTTAAAAGACTAAACAACGTGTCATATTTCTATATTATGTTTTCATTAGGTCCCACCAGCATCTGTCTCACTATTTTGGATCTCACAAATTAGAAAGAGCCACAGATTTATACAGCATTTGAATGGGAGCATGATATGAATGGCTATTTAGAATGATGCCAGCCTGTAGGAGGCAGAAGTAGTAAGAACAGCTAGTTATAGATAAAAGAATATTACTTAAGTCTTTCAGCTTATCCTGTTCCAATGAAAGAAAAACTGGATATAGAGAAAGAAAAATCTGGGTTCTGGTCTTTGTTCTGCCTTTTCTTAGCTTAAATGAGCACGTCATTTAATGTTCCAAGCTGGAATTTTTTCATCCAAAAAAAAATGGAAGCTATATTACTTGCACAACCTACTTTGAATGACTGAAGGGAGGAAAGAATATTTTAAACTATTAAGTTCAAAGTAAAACTATTATTATGAATGACTATTGCTCCCACACCTCCTTTGGCAAGGTTAGCCTTGATGAAAGTTGTCTCTCATATTCTTTGGATATGAACTTTGGATTTCTGTGCATAAGATTGTGGAGAATATTGAAGGATACCAGAAGCAACATTTCTTATAAAGGAAGTGATGATTTTTGTTTTTAATTAAATATTTGAAATCTTTGATAAATTATGAAATATTGTAGGCATTTTTAATGGAAAGAAGTGAATTGGTCTTTGATTAATCACTTCCTACAATACATATAGCTATGATAACATTTTTTCATAAAAATAAAAATGTCATTTACAAATGACCCATTTTTGAAGTCAAGTGTTTTGCAGAGAAATATAAATATGTATGTATGCATACATATATATGCATATATACATATATATCTATGTGTGTGTATATATAATATATATGTGTGTATATATCTATATCTATATATCTATATCTTTATCTATATCTATACAGACACACATACACAAATACACATATATAATGTAAAATCTCAACAGATTCCTGCACCATTCCTAGGAGGTGTACAGATGACATTTCCACATTGCAAGTGAGTTCCCTGCGGTCACCAAGTTGGTAACTATCACAGCCTATATTCAAACCTGAGTCTTTCAACTCTTAATTTGGTATTATTTCCTCTAACTGCCAACACTACATATAAGCACCTATTTCTAAGAATTTGTCTATACCTTAAGTATATAAAATTATGGAATTCTGCAGCCTGCTTTTTTTTTCTTTTTAGTACAAGAAATTTCTGAAAGAAGAAACAAAATAAAATTTGAATAGAAAAATTGCAGAGGCAAAAGTGTCTTCCTTAAACACTTCCAAATCATGTTAATTCATTGTTGTTCTTTATGACCAAGAGCACAAAGCCCTGTGGTTGGAATGGATTGAGAAACACTGGAAACAATCCAGGGGTCAGAATTGCAGAAGCGTAGCCTGAATATGAGATATGTTTCATATACATATTACAAAATTAATTCATTCCCCCTTAGAATTGCCTATACCATAACTATTTTAATTGGCTGGATATTAATAGGTGTGTGGTTTTAAGTAGATCATAACCTATTTTCTTAAAGTAATTGTTTATTTTTATCCCAAGGGATCTTTGCAATATTTACAGGAAATTGTAGAAGGCACCTTTTCCTGTTGTTTGTGCATATCCTATACTTGTTTGTATTCACAAAATACTATTTCTTCATGCATAAATGGATGAATTATGCATCCAAAGGGTGCCTTAATCTAAAAGAAGTGAAGACAGCTGGAAAAAGAGCTTTCCAAGTATGTGTGCAACAAAAATACATATTCATGATAGAAAATCACCCACCCCAAAATGTGTTCTCTGCAATGGGTGACAGTTGAGTTTGCATAAGTTATAACCTCTCACCCAAGTATCCAAGTAGGTGTTTAACTCCTTATGCACCATGCAGGCTATTCAGGTGGTGATCCTCTATTATTTTTGCTTTGGGATGCATATTCAGACATATTGACTGGGGGGGGGCAGGATTTTGAAAAAGGTAAAGGATTGAAACCCTCAGGCAGCTGCAGCTTGTGCACAGAGCACATTTATCAACATATTTAATCTGAGATTCATTTCACATCTTGTGGTTACCAGAGTATTGAACCTATTGCATGGAATGCAGGCTTAAGTATGTCTGAAATACACAGCACCTTCTTGAATAAGTAAAATGCCATATATCATATAAATTTTAGTGTTCTGTTTGGAGGCCTTAAAATATTTTAAAGGGAAACACATGGTGTCAAAATAAAGAAGCCTTTTTTTCAACTGCATATTTATCACAGAGCTTCTCATCTTTCTTCCTCCATTTTTATCTTTTTTTTTTTTGACTGTGGAATTTTCCGTGGAGCCCATGCAATGTCCTACGTATTGCATACTTTGGCAAAGGGGGATGACAACTGGGTGAGGTTATTTCAAATGACTGACTGCAGTTATTCTCATTTAGTGGAAGAGGTACTGGAATAAGGGTGGGTGATCTGGATTGCACCTCTGCAGACCATCACAAACAGGACTTGTTCCCATTGAACCAGCAAGTACATGCTTTTGCACATTAGTCACTCATCCATTTATTGTATTTGTATCTTCAATGCCTAGCATGGTATCTGGTACATAGTAGGAACTTAATAAATGTTTGTTGCCTGATTTTTTTGGCTTCTCAGCCAGATAAGAAGAAAACTTTTCAAAGCTCCAGGGCTTGTGATATGCCATTCCCAAATGGCAAAATCATTGTTGTGAACATAATGTTGTTCCTTTTCTCTCTTCTCTCATCCTGACTCCCAAGATGAGCAATAAATCACACAAAGCTGCAATGTTTTGTGTCTTTATCAGAAAATAAATATCTGGAAGAAAGATTGATCTCTAAGGTTCCCTCCAGTTTTAAATCTTATGATCTAGTCAATACTTGGATCAAATGAGAGATAACCTATTCTAATTCTGGCAAATAGGGAAACAAACGAAATAGATGATAAGTACAGATCAGTCAGTTGCTGTATTCCTTCATTCAGTAACTGATGCTGAATTAGGATGGTAGCAGAATTTGAAAGACCAAACATGTTGTTGTAGTTGTTGTTTTTCTTGGACATGCTTCAAACTTATCCCAAAAAAAGTTTCTATGAGAGTGTTTTCTAGCATTCTGCATGATGGTAGTTTCTTAGGTTAGGATCAATTTCATGAACAACCATCCTTCCTTTTTCCTCCCTCCTTTATACCCTCCACTCCACCACCACTTTGCCATCTCTTCCTAAGAAATGCTATGTAAGAAAGTTTATTTACTTTTTCAATTAGATGAATTAAAGTTAATGGGGGGAAGAGAGGATTTTGAGATACTCAAGATAATTGAAGCCATCTGGGTTATCACAAAAGCAATGTTGAGAAAGATTCTGAGGTGTTTCAGAAACCTTTGAGTAACATACAAGAAAATTTAGGCTCCCCAAGAAACCCTCTTTTCTTTCTGTTCCCTTAGATCTTATCCTAACATTTTGATTCTTTTCCCTAAAGTAAAATGTTGGTAACTAGTATATATCTCCTTTAGGGATAAGTGAGGTGAAGTATTGAGTTGATCAGGCAAAGGGGTGAAAAATGTAACACTTAGAATTGGTCGCGATTGTTGTTTGCCTGATTTGGTTCAGAAATAGGACTCAAAGAGAAGAACATTTTGAATAGTAAACTCTTGATGTCACTGCATAGTTTCTTAGTAGTAGCATACACAGAAGACAAGCTTTTTCTTTTTTAATATTTAAAACTACTTTGGGGAGAATAGAGTTGTTTCATTTGTTAATAAGATATATCCTATCATTCTACTCACTTTGCCTTTTCAAAATACAGTGGTCCTCTTTCTACAATATTCAAAGCCACATACTGGACCATAAATGAATTCACATAGAACTTTTATAGCTGGCAAGAAGAAAGATACATTTTAGAGAAAGCCATTGTTGGGAGAGTGATGGTTCCAGTGGGGCAGAGGCAAGGGGCCCTTTAACAAATTTGGGGAGGTGGAGCCAAGTGGAAAGGTGAAAGTAGTGAGGTAGGAATGACAGGGCAGGGCAAGGTAAATGAGGCAAGGTCAGCTGGGAGGATTTCTGTGGGGAGCAAAGGGGAAAGTTTAGAATGAGTTAAGGTTTCCTCTAACAGGGTGAAGGGAAGAAGTTAGAACACAGCTTTCAGATGGGGAATGACAGCATATAAATTATCACCTACATACAACATGATGTTAATGTAATTTCTGATTCACAGATTATATTTATATGATGCCACACACACACACACACACACACACACACACACAAAATAATGAAGCATTCATTTGGTGTTTTTTTTTTGGTCAAAATTTTACTTAAAAGTATCTTGACTGTTTTTCTCATTAAATTGACATAATCAGCCAGTTTTTTCCCCTTCATACAAATAGCCTCTTTTGTATCCAGTTCACTATGTAGTCAATTTTTTTAAAAAGCGTTTTAAAACTAAATTTCATTTCTTAAATCGAAAAGATACTTCCTTACACATATCACCATACACATCTAGACCAGTAAGACAAAGTAACATAGTGGATAGAAAGGTGGACTTAAAGCTAAAAAGCTCTGGATTCAAATCTTGACTCTGACACAGGCTGGCCCTGTGATCATAAGTAAGTTTCAACTTCTGTGTTGTACATACCTGTCTAAGACTATAAAATACAGAAAAGTTTTTTAATAAAAATTTACTCGTGCATGGGTTCCCTAAATTAATAAAGTTACAGCCTTTTCCTTTTCTCCCGTCTTATACTCACTCATAGACACACACATATATGCATCTGTACATATAGAGAGAGTGTGTTATAGCTGTGTCATACAATGAGTGAATAGGAAAAAATAAATATTCATGCTAAGGAATTAAAGAATATGGATTATATTATTTTGTGTAATCAGCCTACCTTTACATGAATTGTAGATGAGGTTTCTTTTATTATCAGCAACCTGGAAAGTTTTTTGTGCCCTAATATTTTTCTCAAAACTATAATTCGTATTGTACATACAAATCTACAACTTTTCCAACATATATGGTACATCATAGATCTAAGAATGTTAGAGTTGAAAATTATCTTAGAGGTTAGTTTGTCCAGCCACATCATATGACAGAGAGGAAATAGAGGCCCAGAGAATTTAAATTACTTGTCCAAACATACATGGCTAAAAAGTGATTGAACTGAAACTAACTACTTAGTGCCTACAATTGGGAATTGATTCATAAAAGCATGCAGATGTAACGCATGAGCTAGAATTATGAGGACAGAATTCTGTACAGGATTTAATAAAATCAAAGTAATTTAAATAAATAAATAAATAAAATAACATAGACCTCATAATAATATGCAAACTGAGTCTTTTAACAGTATGTTGGAGGATACAGTCCACCAAGGTATCCCTCTCTCCTCCACAGTTATGCCATGGTCCCTAAAAAGATACATGTCATGCTTTTAATAATGTTTTGTTCACAGAGCTAATCTTATGTAGAAAAGAAAATATAGTACCTTTACTATTGTTGTTGTTCACCTTTTCTATATCATATTGTCAAATGAATTAAAAATCAAAAAGTGTGATTAAGTTTCCTTGTGAGTATCACAAATTTGGGGATATCTTATAAACTAGTTAGGAATAGGGAGAGAAAAATATGCAAGAGGAATAAGAAAAGCAGAAAGAAACAAGAAAAAAGAATTCATACACATTTCTTCCAATGGGAAGCATGAGTACATAGTTGTGATATAATGACTATGTAAGTAAAAGTTTTATTAAGTTTAAGCAGACCTATGATTTCATCTATGTAGGGAGCTCCCACAGAGGAACTTCCTGTGTCTATACAGATTTGTACCTTTTCTACAATTTATAGTCTTAGAGATTTTCCAGGGCAGGGAGAGATTAAATGATTTGGCCCAGAGTCACACCAATAGCAGCATATGTACATGAACCTAGGTCCTCTTGATAACGATTACAGTTCTCCTTCCTCTATCCAATTCTGCCTTTCATGCCACATTTAAAAAAAAAAGTAAGCAGTTTGTTCTCTTTTGACTTTGGATTACTAATAAACAGCTGAGTTAATAACTAGATATTAACAAGTAGATATATCTGTTAAAAAAAAAGTACTTGCTTAAAAATTTCTGACTTATCTAACATAGAATCCTAGAGTTGGGAGAGACCTCTAATGTGTTCAATCCTAAATGAAACCATAATCGAGGATTTTTGTTGTGGGACAAATGGCATGAAAGATGATTCAGTTGGCTGAAGTGATGCCATCTTGTGAGGAGAAGTTGAGATCCTGAGGCACCAGTCTGCGTCTGCAGAGATCTGACACATAACAGTCTTGTGGAGGCCCTATTTGGTAGTTTCCTGATTTATATAATTATTCTTTATAACCAGGTGCTAATATCAGTTGTTTCTTCATAGGACAGAATCTAAAAAAGCCTGATTTTGGAGTTTGGGGTAAAATGTTAGCACCTTTAGCCAACATGCTTGAGGGAAGGGGATTGAAATAAGGCTTAAAGTTGCACTACTCACCCCCAACCACAAATTCTAAAAGTATCATGTCAGTATTTTAGGTTGGAAACAACTTTAGAGATCAGCTATCTAACTCCTTCCTGAGTTCCAGAAAGGGAAAGTGACTTGTACAAAGTCACAGAAAAAGAATTATTAAACTCTTGTAGAAATTTAGACTGAGTATATGTGGAATCAAATGGAGGCTGAATTTCATAAAATTGCAGATTGTTAGAAAAGGAGGGAAGCTTAGAGACCACTTTGTACAATTCTTTAATTTTACAGATGATAAGACAGAGACCTACAATTAGTAAGAGCAGGGACTAAAACTCAAGTTTTATTGATTCTTGGTCCTGCAATCTTTCAACCAAACTGTTGGAATGTATCTGCAGAGGTAAGGATCATTCAGAGGCATCAGAATAAACAAATAAGTCAAGGGCTTGGGAGAGGAATCTTTGGCCCTTCTCCAGTGTGCTGTGTTTTCTCAGTCACAGAAGGAATGGCAGGTCATCAGCATCTTCCAGCTGGTGGAGGGACATATATATATATATATATATATATATATATGCCACTATAAAGCTGCTGCTTGGGTCTGGGGTACTGATAATTCACACATCCATCAACTCCATGTGTTGTCCTTCACTGAAGAAGCTTCTCTGACTGTCCACACTAAGGCAGAATTGTTCTCTTTGGGGAAGAGTAAGCTTGTTAAGGTAGAGAACTGCAGGCTTTTCTTCCCATTCATTTGACTGTGTCTCTTTTACCCAAACTCAGGGATTCCAGAAGACAGAGGCAAACAACAGAGCCACAGCCTGAAATGCTCTTATCTTGACCAGTTCTCACAATTCTGTACCCATGCTCTAACTCTTCCTCCTCCTTTAAAGGACTACAAATTCCCTTTATGGGGTGACACTCAAGAAGATAGTCTTGGGTTTAGGCTTCTGTTCAAGATAACTAGCCCTGGAAATGTAAAGAGACATGGTGGGAGGAACTGTGGAAATGGAATTTTTTCAAAGGTAGGCAAGATGTCCAGCTGTATTGGTATATATATATATATATATATATGTGTGTGTGTGTGTGTGTGTGTATATACACATACATATATATGTGTGTGTGTATGTGTATATATATACACATACATATATATGTGTGTGTATATGTGCATATATATACACACATACATATGTGTGTGTATATATACACATACATATATGTGTGTATGTGTATATATACATATACATATATGTGTATATATACATATATATGTATATATGTGTATATATACGTGTGTGTGTATATAAAAGCAAGAGAAATTATGCTGAAGCAAATGGAAAGGACATGTGTTTATGAATATCACTTTCAAAAGGGCTCACTTGTCCTATGCTGACTAGAAGAAATGACTTCTCAGATAGTTTCTACTTTCCTTTTTACCCAGATCAAGACTGTAGTTTCTTATTCTTGGTACTGCCTTTGCTCTGAACTTGAAGAGTAGCTGGGGTCCAAAACCTCCTACTCTCTTCAACCCAACCAAAACTACAAATGGGTTCTCAGACATAGTTTATAATATGGCAAGCAAGAACCAGCTTTGGGGAAATCATCTAAGATAGGGCACTCTAAGGTAGGAAACTTTTTCCAATTTATAAGGTCCTAAGAGGGTGCAATTATGTAAAATGTTGTCCCAAATAAAGGGCTTTGTTGGTTATTTCATCCCAACATGGAGATAGGAGTAGGGTACAAGGTCCTGTCAAGAGATCTGTATGTTGGGTTAGAGATATCATCATCTGTTAGACTAATGCAAAGGATGAAACCCACCTTTTTTTTTTAGTAAAGAAGTGATAATGAATTATGCTAACCTATGACCTCATGCTGCATAATCATGCCAATAGAATTTTGGAAATGTAGGTCAACTACCCATGGACATTACTCCAAGCTTCTCCCTGAATTAAAGGCCCATGTTTTTTGTTTTTTGTTTTTAATGCCAGTTTTGTTAAAATGATATTGGATGGTTACAAGTCTCTAAAGAGTAAAAAGTGATGATCTATTAAAGGGTAATTGAGTGGTGCATAGCTGGTGTAAGTGGGTTATAACACATTGTAAATAAAGAATTATGAAGGAAAGGTGGCATAAAAGATCAAAGAAATATGTGATTGAAAATGATGAACTGGTCTCATGTTAAGGATGAAGAATAATTAATAGACAGCATAGGTGATCCTATGGTACAGGTTGTCAGGAGATCTTTAAATCCTACAACATATTGGATGAACCTCCATGAGGAACTTATGTCCATGAGGACATAAGAGTAAAGTAAGCACATGGATAGGCATGAATGGATTTTGATCTGCATTTTGGAAATGCCTGTTGAAAATCATACCAATGAGGTCACAGATCCATTGGGATATTTAAGTACATATGATAAGTAATAATGCATATCTTACTATTTAAAACATGCAGGTACTACATGGATTTGCATTTCATTAGAATTTTCATTAAATTATATCCCTAATTCCCTAACATATTTCCCTAGTATACTTAAAATATCTCACGCAATTTAAATTTTCTACCATAATTCATATGGAGTAGGTGGAAAACTTATTTTTTGAATCTGTCTTTGACCTGAAAATGTTATCCTTTGACCCAGCAATACCACTATTGGGAATATACAATTAAAGTGATGAAAGACAGAACGGGAAAAAAGTCTGATGTATGGAAATGTGTATATATATGTAGATAGATAGATAGATAGATAGATAGATATTGATATATTCACGTATTTATATTGACATATTGAAATACAGATAGATAGTGACACTTATTTGTGATTACGGAAATATAAAAGCCTGAAATATGGGAAACTTACATATGTGTATGTATATATGTTGAGATACATAGCAGCACTTGTTTGTGATAGGAACAAAGTAAGTGTTAGTTGGATGAAGAATGGCTGGCTGAACAAATCATGATATATAAGTAGTATGGGATATTATCTCTTCTTAAAAATGACACATAAGAAGAATGGAGGGAAATTGGGGGATTTTTTTTTTTTATTAATCAGTGCATGGCAAAGTGAGCTGAGCCAGAAAAAACAAGTTGAACCATGATGACAATAATGTAAAGAAAAATAATATGGATAGACATTAGATCTCTGGTCCATTTAGTGATCAGTCATGACATCAGAGCACTGATTAAGAGACATCTTCCAAGTTTGAGCAGAGAAGTAGTGGACTCCATGTACCTAATGAGAGTGAAGCTGTTAGACATGGCTAAAATGTGTTGATTTGGTTTGATTGCATATACTGTTTTTTGTTTGTTTGTTTGTTTGTTTTGTTATCATAGGGAAGGTTCCAAAGAAAAGAATCAGCAAAATATTCATTCAAACACACACAAAAAACTGGAAAATTCTCAATATTCTTTGGAATCTTTGTTTAACATTAGTCAGCTTTCTCTGATTCTCATTATTCACCTTTATCTTAACTCTTATCTGAAATTGTATTAGACATAATCAACACCAGACACTAACTCTTGGTAGTTCTCTCATTGTTTCAAATGGATTACTCATTTCTTCCTAACTAGACTTCAGGCATGTTCAAGGCAGTGATAATATCTGATACTTGTTTTCCTCATTTTATCTACCAGTTTGGGGAATGAGCTGAGACTGGTGAGGAAAGCTAAGAGCAACAAAAATACACTGGGGGAAAAAAAGAAAGGGCTCACACAAGGGATTGGATTGTAACTTTTGGTGGACGGGTCAATGATAACAGATGACAGAGGAAAAGCATTGCTGAGAAATACTGTTTTGCTTCCATTTTCTATGCCACAGAAAATTTTCTTTGAACTTAAAAGTCAGAGCAAAAAATAAATGGCTAATAGGGAGTTGGATCCCATAACAAATTAAGGAGATTGTAAGAAAACTCCTAGTTATCTTCAGTGAACTCAAGTTCCCTGACCTAGACCAAACACATTCCAAGATACTTTAAAAATTGGCAGGTGTGATTGTTGATCCACTGTCAGTAATATCTCATAAATCCTGGAAAAGAGGACAGGTGCTAAAATACTAGAGAAAGGCAGATGTTGTACCCATTTTCATAAAAAGTAAGAGAGTGGACTTTTCAACTTATGAGATAGTGATGTTTACTAGCCAGACTCTAGAATGTAGTTTACCTGCCCCATAACATAGTGTAATAAAAAAAGATGATTCCAAGTGAAACTGCCAATCTTTTATTTGCGCTATAGTGCACTATAAATGCACTATTCCTTTTAAATATACAACAAAGTTATTATGTAATTATTTTCCCTTTTTTTGGAGCAGATGTCAAATAACTGGGACACAATTCATTGTTGATGGAATTGTGAACTGATTCATTTTGGAGAGTAATCTGGAATTAGAATGTACTATTTAAAAGATATTTTCAGAATATCTCATTAAGAAATCTATTTAAGGACTTTGCACACAATAACAGCCACATTAAGCGATGACTAATATTGTTAAACTGAACCCTTCTCAGCATTACAAGGATCTAAGACATCTCCAGAGGCCTCGTGATGGA
Organism: Phascolarctos cinereus; assembly: GCF_003287225.1. Lineage (NCBI taxonomy): Eukaryota > Metazoa > Chordata > Mammalia > Diprotodontia > Phascolarctidae > Phascolarctos > Phascolarctos cinereus. The sequence goes on along the minus strand of NW_027555514.1, from coordinate 155,078,011 downwards.
AAATGCTGACCACATCCAAAGAAAGAACTATGGCAGTTGAATTGCTGTCACTTATTTTTACCTTCTGTTGAGTTTTGTTTCATCTTTCTGATGATTCCTCCTATTGGTTTTTAATTTTTACTTACAACTTCACTAATGTGAAAATATGTTTAATAGGAATGTTAATGTAAAGCCTATATCAGATTGTACGCCATCTTGGGGAGGGTGGGGGGAAGGAAGGGGGAGAAAAATTTTCAACTCAAAAGAACATGGAAGTGATTGTTGATAAATCAAAATAAATTAATAAAATTTAATAAAAGAAATCTCTTTAAGACTCAGTCAACTCAGTGAACAAGGCTTTATGAAGCACTGATCATTCCTGCTAATCAATTTTTTTTTGTCAAAGATATTCGACTTGTTCATTAGAGGAATGTCTTAGATATCAATGACATGGATTTTATCAATGTATCTGGCAAAATTTTTGTGCTATTTTTGTGTACAACATGGAGAGATGTACATTAAGACATTAATATAGTTAGGTGTATTTAGAACTATCCCAATGACTGGACTCAAAAGAATCACTAGTAATGATTTAACCTTGGAAGTATTAATAATAATATCGCTGCTGCTGCCTAACATTTAGATGGGGCAATGGATAGAGCACCAGGGCTGGGATCAGGAAGAGCAGAGTTCAAATCCATCCTCTGATACTAACTAGCTATGCAACCCTGAGTAAGTCACTTAACCTTATTTGCCTCAATTTCCTTATCTGTAAAATGAGCTAGAAAAGGAAATGGCAAACCACTAAAGTATCTTTGCCAAGAAGACTCCAAAAAGGGTCACAGAGTTAGACACGACTGAAATTACTTAACAACAATTACAGCATTTATATAGTGACTACTATGCCAGGCACTACAATTATTATCTCATCTGATCTTCACTATAGCTGTGTGAGATAGGTGCCATTATTATCCGCATTGTATAAATGAGGAAATTGAGGCAAACAAAGGTTTGTTAAGGGATTTGGCCAAAGTTCCATGGCTCATACGTGTCTGAGGCCAGATTTTAACTACATTCTTCCTGACTCCAACCTGGACATACTATCCCCCTTCACTACCTACTTGCCCCAAGTAGGTTCTTAATAAAATATTCCAGGTATATACATTTGGCCCAACAATGTCTCATTTTTAATCAGCCTTTCATTGATTTTTCAATCTGTCATTCAATTTTGTTAACTATCCCTCTTGGCTTTGTGTAACTTATAAATTATATAAGCAGATAATCTATTCCTTTTTTCCGAGACTTTGGTAAGGATAAACATTTATAAATCTTACAAGTACTTTTACAAATCACTTAACCTCTGTCTGCCTCAGTTCCTTCATTTACAAAATATAGGATAATAATAGCACCCATCTCCCAGGATGGTTGTGAGGATCAAATTAGTAATTGTAAAGCAATTTTCAGTTATTTTTAAAGAAATTTGCAATTGCCCTATGGAAATGCTGGTATGATTAGACAAGAGGTTACCTGAGGAAGATCTGGTGATTTTAGTGGACTATAATCTCACCATGACTCAAGAGTGTGACAGGCACCAAAAAAAAAAAATAGGAGGTCATTAGAATACATTAAGAAAAGTTTGGAGGGCACACTGGGGAGATTGTAGTCCTATTCTATTCATCCCTGGTTAGACCACTTTGTTCAGCCTTAGTCAGTGTTTCTTAAAGGTCAATTATAGGATGAATGGAAAACAGAGATCTAATGAAAATAATTGAGGGTGAGTGCAGGGGTACACTGGATCTAGCTCTAACCAAGCTCATTCCTAAATTTTCAGTGTGAGCATTTATACCTCAGAAATCACCAATTGCTACAAAATAGAAATTCATTTATTGTATTATTGATGGTCTAGACTTAAGAAAATGTTAATAATGCATACTAAATTTGTATGTGTTCATATCTATATATATATATATATGTATTTTTTCTATCTATCTATCTGTCTCTCTATCTATCTGTTTCTTTTTCCCAGGGAGTTCAACTGTTAAGCATTTACCAGTATTGCTCTATAAACACTGACTAACCTCAGAAAGAGGCTCAGGGAATGAAGTCCTCAATAGACTGGAGGCTATTTATAATAATAATAACTGGCATTTATATGATGCTTTAAGGTTTGCAAAATGCTTTACATCCATTTTCTCATTTTAGTCCCACAATACCACTGGTTGAAGGATATCAGATTCAAGTGAGGATCAGTTGAAGGAATTGATCATGTCTAGTACGGAGAGGAGAAGCTTAGGGAGGACCTGATGGTTGTGCTTAAACATCCAAATAACCAAGATGTAGAAAACAGACTAGTGTAGTTCTGCTTAGTTCCAGAGTACAGAACTGAAAACAATAGATGGACATTGAAGAGACTGATTTAGAACTGATGTAGGTAAAAACTTCCTGCTCAAACTATGCAAAAGTTAGGTCACTTTCACTAGAGGTCTTCAACTAATAGTGTTAACATTTGAAAGATATAGTACAGTATGGCAGCTATACAAAGATGAGATGAGTCAGAGTCTATTCAATTCCTCAAACAAATATTAATCATCTATTTTCTGTTAGGCACTAGGTCAGGAACTTAGAATAAAAAACAAAGAGAAAACAGCCCCCTTGCCCTCAGGTAGCTTATAACCTAGGAAAGGGAGATGATGTAAAAATAACTTTAGTAATAAATAGAATATTAATGTAAATAAGAGTTTCAAACCAAGTGATGTGAAAGATTATAAGGTGAGAAACAATTCTAACTTAAGTAAAATATACTCGCAAGAGAATTTAGACTTTATTATAGGAGATGAATCAAATATTCCTTTCCATGTTTGAGAGATTAACTCTGATCTTGCTAATAATTGCTAACGTACTGGCTTAATTGCTTAAATAGAAATTGTGCACTGGGCAAGACAATCTATTTTTTCCTATTTTAACAAGATATTGGGGGAGGAGATAATAGAAGTTTTGTATATGGAGAAGTATGCATAGTGAATTAATAAAAAGATATTAGACAGTTGATTTAAAATAAGTTATAGAATTTTAAAATTCTAGCAGTTGTCTACAAAATAAAAGATTGTATTTTCAAGTAAATGTTAGTGAATCTTATCTGAAAAGATTATGCAAAATGTTAACCTACACAATGTCTTAAGAAAAAAGATTATAATCTTAAACTGGTTTTACTTCTAACATCTTTAATATTTTTTCTCCCTCACAGTGGTTAATTAGTTAGGCTCAAAAAAGTATAGTTTCCTATATTTCTCACTCTTTTGTTACTCATTTTCTTTGAAACTATCTCAGGTATTTTAGTTAGATTCAACAGTTGGGTTATGAAGAAATAGTTAATATTGCATTTCTCTATATATAGAAAATTAGTTGGACAGGAATGAACTCAACATTTTAGATATCAAAATAAATGGCAAATGTAATATTCGATATCAGAATATTCAAATTTTTTGAAGGATTTTGTTTTCAATCAACTTAAGAACTATGCTATTTTCTAGATGTATAGTATATATGAATACATGTATTTATAAATGGCAATTTCTAATTATAATTCTAAGCCACTGCTTGATTTAGGTAACATAAAATAAAGGGCTTGGTCTATCCTAATACATCCTGATGCTGGCCGCAGGATCTTACTATACATTAAGAAGTGAGTGTATTTGTGTATATAATACATGAAGCATGATGTCTGAATTTTCATCCTGCCACAAGATGGCAGGAACAGTCAATCAATCAAGTTTTGTTGAATAGAATTGCAATCTTAAAAAAAAAAAAAAAGATCCCCACTAAGAATGGTCTACTGTTAACAAATAGAACATTATTTAAAACAAAAACTTGGTCACTACTGTGTGGACATGCCATTTATAAAGACTTTTAAATTTATTTTGCTATATTTTTACAAATAATTTTCTAATATGTTAATTTTTATTCTAACATCTTTTTCATGAATTGGAGAAACAATGTAATATTTAATGACAAGATGTGTTTCCCACACGGTCCTGTAAGCCATCAAAATGATTTAATGACCTATGCAGAACAACCCTAGACACTATTCTATTCCAGGTCAAAAGAAGTTGGTGACTTCATTCTTCTCTGCAGGAGGCATTCACTTAAAAAGAATGACACCACAATAAGGCACATAACCAGTTAGCAACCACAGAGATGACAGAGAATGAATGGGAAAGGAAATTGAGCCAATCTTTCACCTTAAAATTAGTTCTTTTAACTCAGTCGAGTTAGGAATTATCTGTTGCTAATGCATATCCTACAATTTCCTTAAATAAATAGAGTTATAAAGCTTCAAAACCATAATATGAACACAATTGGTGCTACAAAAGGACAATTCACTTTCAACTGACAGCATCAGGGTGTAAACAGAGGAATTTCCAAAATTCCCACTAAAACTTCTACTTTTCATTTAACAGAAAAAGTTAGGACTTACATCTCAAAACCTAAGGGGACTTATATTGGATGCATAAGCCTCGTACAAGGTGAAAACAGGCTATTATTTTGACAATTTGAGACAAAATTATGTTCAGCTGTGTTCTCCAAATAATTGAGGCAAGTGTCATTTTGAGAATATTTTTGAGGGAGGATAAGGAGGGGATGTTTGAATTACCTCAATTCTCCACATAGCTTTCTGTGTTATGTGCATAGTTTCATTTTTTCCTTAAATAGCACTGTTAAAATAAGGAGGTGATAGGACTTTCTCTTTTCTAGAGGAAAAAGTATTAAATATATGTGCAATAATTTTCTTACTATAAAACCATCCACAATCAACTTTCTATTAGTGATAAAATTAAAGGAAACATCCAACCTTATTCCACTGAAATTCAGAACTACTGCTCAAGAATCAGTTGTGATTTAAGATGAGGTAAATTAAATGAATTTGTGTAGGCAAAGACAAAGATGATGAATGAAGCTTGTTAACAAGCTCTTGAGAAAAGGCCTGTATGCTGGCATTTAAAAAATTTACACATAAGAATTTTAGCAAATTTTGAAGAAAGAATGGCAAATAAACATTTGGGGGTCTCTGTGAGAAAACAATATATTAACTTCTATTTCCATAAGGTATAACTTATATCAGAGTTTATCTCATATGAGCACATGATCTTATGTGAGAGGTTAAGTGACTTCCAAAGGCTCACCCCACAGGTGTCTTTCTTAATCAAGGGTAGCTTTTTATCCATTGATATGCTCTTTCTCAGAGCTGGTGCTGAACTGGTTTGGTAGAGGTAGTTTTCTCAATAGAAATTCTCTAGACAAATAAAATTAAAAGTTTGGCACAAAACAAACAAGAATCTCTATTTTTAGAGGTAGTTTCCTCACTAGTATCCCATTCTCACATTCGCTATGTCAGTGAGATCACAGGGCCACCAACCTGCCCCCCAAAAAAGGAAGTGAAGCAAACAAGTTAAAGCCAAATTGCACATTTTTTCTCCAAAATAGACTGTATTTTATTCACTTAGCAACAGGTGTTCAGTGTATATAAGGATACAATGCTTCTTTTTTTATAATAGATTTTTATCAGACTGATAGAAAAAAAAATGTGGCAATTTGGTGGGTTAAGTTAGCCTAATATAAGAAATTATATGATCCTATAACAGGCCCATTCAACCAGTCACAAAGGTCCAGCTGTGTAGTCACGTTAACTTAATGCAATAGAATGTCTATGCTTATTTCAATGCTAATGACAACAGGAGGAGGAAAGCTCCTGACAGTTTGTCAAGATTTACTTTCAAAATAAAGGCCTCTGTTTGCTTGTGCAAATGTCCGCTGAGAGTGATGAGTGACCCAGTGCAGCAAGTTAAACAAGTTACCAAAGTGAAAGAAAAATGACATCTTTGGTCACTGACAGATGAATTTTGCATTCATTAAACTATTATGGTGGAAATAGGTAGAAGAGTTGGTGGTGCTATCTGGGAGTCTTTTAATCATTGGCTTCCCGCTGTGCCTTGCCTATCGAAAAATAAATAGTTGCAATAGAGATGAATAATAGAGGTCTCATGGTACATAACTTTTGTTTTATCGCAGTCTCTTAAGCCTATCCACCATGAATACTTAAATAATATTATTGTGCTTACATATTTTTTTGTCAACAAAAAGGTACTTTGGTATGTTTAGAACATGAAAAAGAAATGCAAAGAGATCATTTCAATCTGATTTAGTTACCAAATCATATGTAAATCAGATCTAAGATATTTCTAAATTCCATGGCAACATGAATTTCTTTGGCCATCCTAGGACACTAATAATCACAATTTTAACAGGTTACAAAATTTCCTCATACTTATAGATAGATATGTTGGCAGTGAATCACCTCATGCAACAAAGACTTTAGTGACCAGCACAAATACTCCCAACTCCTTGAGATAGAATATTTTAAAGAAAACTAGTCTTGTATCTCCCAGGTAGTATTAAAGACAAGGGTTTTTTTTTTTTTTTTTTGGTCTATAGCACTTGGCAGACTGAATCTTTTTCATTTAAAGTGGGGTTTACTTTGGCAACAAGATGACATCTTTCCATTCATTCTCTTAGGGCTACATCTCATAATATATTTATTTCCATTTTTAAAACTTTTCCACCTTTTCCACATTAATATGAGTGAATGAGAAGTTAGAAGAGTTGGGGGTAGTTGGTGTCTATTATAGGTCACAGGGGTAGGAGTAAATCCATGTAACTGGAATTGAGAATTGTACTTCAGTAACTTCTCATCTGATAAAGATGAATGTTGTTCTACAATTGTGATGGTCTGGTTTCAGTTTTTGGTGCTCCATTATATTATATATAAACTTAATTCAAATATTTTTTAAACACAACCTATGTGTAGACCATTATGATAGGTAAAGGGAAAGATTAAATAAAATGTTTAGATAGGAGACTCTCTACCCTCATAGAGATTACAAAGTAGTACACTGGATAACACACAAACATAGATGACCATAATATACAATATTACATGATAACTGCATTAGACAGTTGAAAACCAGTGTGCTTCATGGGCTCTAAGGGGAATTGCCAAAAAGAGAATAACAGAAGACTTCAAGGAGGAATTGGCATTTGTACTGATAAATCTATTTTTTCCTATATTAACCTAAAATGAATTGGTACAAATATAAATCAAGCAATTTTTTTAAAAAATTCCTTCAGTCAACTGGATTTTTGAGACCACTTCTTTAAAAGTTTTTTTTTTTAATTTTTAAATTGAATCAACTTATTGGTTGTTTGAATTCACTTAGAATCTCTGAATTTGATTGGACCTCATAGGCCATCTAGTCCAAACAATATCTGAAGGGTCATCCATCCCTTGAAGATTTCTAGTTGTAGAAAGCTTATTACCTCATAAGGCAGCTCATTCTACTTTTAGACAACTCTAACTTTAAGGAAGGTTTTTTTCCCCCCATCTTATTGAGTTGAGTCCGCTTCCATATAATTTGTATCTATTTGTTTTTGTTTTATTTTTCTTTAGTGTAAAGTCAGTACACACACTGAATTCTAGCCATACTGGCCAATTTGCTGTCACCTCTATACAACATTCCATCACCATCTCTTTACCTTTACATGGGCTGTCCCCCCTGCCTGGCATGTGTTCCTTATTCACCTTTATGTCATGGAAAACTTAGTTCCATTTAATGCTCAGCTAAAGTGCCACCTCACACTTGACATCTATTCTCATTGACTCAGTTGCTACTGAGTCAGGAAATTGTTTGTATATACTTTATATTCACTTAGCTATGTACATGTTGCTTCCCTCAAACATAATGTAAGATCTTTGAGTTAAGGAACTTTTAAAATGTTTGTCTCTGTATCACCAGCACCTAGCATAGCACTAAATGTGGTGTGGCAGAAAGAGAAGATGCGCTGTTCAAGTGATGAGAGTTAGAGATGGCAGGTATAAAGTCAGAGTACTTTCCATGTTCCCTCAATATCAGGAGAAAATAAAGAAGGTCCCTTGTGCTCAACTTACAGGAGGCCATGGATGAGACTTTCCCAGTATGAGTAGGCCTGGCTGAGCTGAGACCTGCATCAATGAATAGATACTAAAATTTGAGTACCTCTACCACCTAGCATAGCACCTGGCACATATATGCTTCATAAGTGCTTGTTAAATGAATGAAAAAATGAATGCACTTGACTGATGTGATAGAAAGGAGGAGAATAAAAAGAAAGAATATGACTTCATTAAGATAGTAACTTACTCATATACCATTCTTATTTGGAGAAAACTACTACAGAGGTGGATTAGGTTAAAAGAAAGTAAAATGAAAAGAGACATTGCCTTGTTTCTAACCTTCACTTTGGCTCAGAAGAATATAAAGGGAAAAGACACATGGGGCAAAAGGACATCTTGAGGTCTTACCTTCTTCTAAACATCAAATATGAGAAGAATTTCTAGTGTAGGCAATCAAACCTTTGATAACTCAGAGAATTAAAGAGAGAAAGCTGCAGGTGTTTTTTATACCATACTGCTTCTATCCATATAAAAAAGCCATCTATTAATCATCTACTCCATGTAAGATTGTGCTGGATGGTGGAAGGAATAGAAATAATGAATGAGACAAACAGCCTCCAGGTGCTTCAAAATTAGAAAAAGTATCAAAAGGAGCATAACATTATAATATAGATTATGATAATTGCATGAGAAATACAAAAGTGAGGTGCTACTTGTAGATATGCTATATGAATAGAAGTAAAGTCAACTAGAGATCCTAACACAAGGAGGCAAATTTTACATAGGCAATTATTGAGACTTCTCAGGATAAGATTAGAACATGGACTTGGAAGGGCATACTTTGTTCAAAAAGAACACAGGATAAGTAAAAGGAACTATATTAGCATATATCATATAACATTACATTATGTCTATATATAATTGTATAATATATAATATATTACATCATATATAATATACTATAGCATAGTATATTAAATAGATATAGTCATGTGAGGTAATTCAAGAATTAGAAGTGCAAAGTTTGAAGGACAGCATAATGTTGGTAAAGGAGAGCATAATGGCAGCTGAAACAAACAAATCATTGAAGTATTCTACAAACCACCTAGACACAAAGAAGGAATAGATGAGGTGTTTAGAAAACAGATCACAAGCTTGGTATAGAGGTGTAATAAAGTAGCAATGAAAAACTTAAATCGTCTAAACAACAGCAGTGTCTTTGGGGTTTTTTTTTGTTTTGTTTTGTTTTGTTTTACCAAAAGCCGAGTCATCTAATAAATTCTGGACTTGCCTTAATCATCTCATTCTTTAAAAGATGGAGGAAGAAAAGACTTGAAGGGAAACTATTCTTCTGGCACAGATCCTTGCCAACAAGAATAAACTAGTTGCCAGAATAAAAATAATTGGCATCTTGTAGAGAAGTCACTATATTAGCATTTGTGTCAAAGATGATGATAATAATAAAAAGTATTTACTATGTGGCAAGCACCATACCAATTGCTTCATAGGTACTATCTCATAGGGAAAGCCATGCATAATCTGGCATACAGTCTCAATTTTGAAGACCATGTTCAAAGAGAAAAAATAAGTAGATGTATATGGGCTAAGATTTACAAGAGAGGTCAGCCCTAGAAGGATAGGAAACTTTCAGCAGTGAAATTTGGAATACATAATTTCAGGGACAAATAAAAGAGGAAGTCACCTAAATATGACCAGATTTGTGCCTATTGAACTCACTGACCAACTTAGAATTTTAAAAAGCTTTATACAGAAAATGGGTGCAGCGGAAGGTAATAAAGAATACATACAAAAGTTTGGCATGGTTCTGTAAGAATGGTGTCAGGAACACTAAACTTCAGAAGAAACTAAGGCTGGCAAGAAAAATGAAGAAAAAGTTTTGTAAAGCAATTTTCTGAGAAAACATGAAGATCAAAGTATGGACAGGAGTACTGCTCATGGCAGAAGGAATAATATTAGATAACAGCAAAAAACCACAGCTGCCATAGCTTCTTTGACAAGGTATAGAGTGTTCAGCAAAGAACATTCAGGAGCATGGGAGACCTAAAGATTATATCAAATGGTCTTCAATTGAAAGTACTGGAATTATTTATCCTGAATACCTGGGTGGAGGTAGAGTATAAATTGAGATAACTATCATCAAATATGTGAAAAGTTTATGTGGAATATAAAGAGTGAAGATGGATAGATTGATATGGATATGTATATATATGTACATATATATGCATATATATATGTATATATATGTGTGTGTATATACATACAATATACATGCAAATATGTAATGTAATGTATGTGTGTAGGTATAATACATATATGTTTATTGCATGTGTACATGTATACATACATATATATACATACAATTATTTCCTTCTTGTCCTCAAAAGGGAAAAATTGAAACAATGGGTTAAAGTAGAGAAAATCAGATTTAGGTTTAATGTTAGGGAAAAACCTAATAATTAAAGTTATCCAAAAGTATAATGGACTGCCTGGAGAAGTGATGGGATAATGGATGAACCCTCCCTTGAGGTTTTCGAACAAAGGAATGTTGTTGTTGTAGAGTCATTTCAGTCACGTCCAACTGTTGGTGACCCCATTTGAGATTTTCTTGGCAAACATACTGAAGTGGTTTGCTATTTCCTTCTTCAGCTAATTTTATAGATGAGGAAACTGAGGCAAAGTAGGTCAAATGACTTGCCCAGGGTCACACAGCTTAGAAATATCTGAGGCCAAATTGGAACTCAATTCTTCCTGACTCCAGGTGTGGTGCTTTCACTGTGCCACCTAATTGCACTCAAAGGAAGGCAGGTATACTCTAGAAGAAATTCTTATTCAGGTACCGTTTTATTTAGATGACCTCTGACCTCCCTTTTCTGAGATTCAGTGAGAGCTCAGGAAACATCAGTTTTTCCTGTGAAGGATCCCAGCTATCTTCATGGTAATTAGCATCTAAGGAGATACCTGAAGAAAAATAGAGACAATCATTTCATTCAATGCTTTCGTAATGAAACTATATATAGGAGGTAAAATAACTTCCCCAAGGACATACAATGTGAACATAGTCACCTCTACTTGGACAGAATGTTTCATGGAAGAAGTGATATTTAAACGTGGCCTTTAAGGAAAAGTAGAATTTTAAAAGAGAGCTGGGTTGAGGTGAGGGAAGGAAAAAAGAATGGCATTTCAGGCAGACAGAATAATATTAGTGAAGGTATTTACTGTGTAGTCTGAAACCTTCCCGGGACATTGCTACAGTTGCCAAAAGTCTGGCATTGCTTCAGTTGTATAATTTGTCTCCAACCTCCCTTTCCAACTTTATTTCCCAACTCTTCACTCATGTACCCTACACTTCGTCCAGACTAACACTTTCCTGTTTCCTGAATACATCCCACACTTTTCTGCCTCTGTGCTTTTGCTCACATGCTGTATGCCTGGAATTTCCATCCTTTTCACACAAGAATCTCTTAGCTCCATTAGTCTCCGTACCATTTGTATGGCACAAATCTCTTCTTGTCTTATATGTTTATTGTATTATATTGTATCCTATTTGAAATCAAGGGTGATTTCTTTGGCATTTTTGGATCTGCACACAGTTTCTTACACAGAGTAATTCCTTACATGTTGGCTTAATTAGAAACTAAAAAAGAGAATGTTGAGTGAGTGTGTGCTGTAGTTCTAGGGAAACACCATAGATAGTCTAGACAGCATGAGAACAAATACAGAGAAGAAAAAAAATGTACTAATATTTACATAAAGGTGTTTATTATTGAAATTTTACTCCTTTCGTATTTCCAAGTTTATTTTCTAGCATATAGTTGATTAATTTATATGTTGTTTCAAATTATTCTATTTCTTATAATTCTGCTTATCTATGACTAAGGAAAATGAAATGATTATTTGAACATATTCTTAAATTAATTATTCTCTTGGAGTGGCAGTGATAACACTCATAGTTAACATTTTATAGCAATATATTCACATGTATACATATGCTGCTATATATATATATATGTATGTGTATATGTACATATATACATATATATGTTGCTATAAAATGTTAACTATGATTATCATTGCCACTCCAAGAGAACATTTTTAAGAATATATTCAAATATATATATGTGTGATAATAAATATATGTATGTGTGTATATATATTATATATATATATATATATATATATACACACACATATATACATATTTGTCTATCTATCTATGTGAAATGAATCCTCAGAGCAATCTCTGAGGAAATTGAAGCTGTGAGAGGTTGTCACTTTTCCAGGGTCACATAGCAAGCATCTGAATTTGAATTCAGGTATTCCTGATTCCAGGTCTAGCACTCTGTCAACTGGAACTCTGAGGTGCCTGAATTATAAGTATACATTTCAGAGATAATGTACACCTGCCGAGATAATTCAAACATATTGCACTTATGCAAATACAAGAGAAGCTTGGGGAGTTGCTTGATTCATTTGAAGGAAAGCAGTTACAGAGTGATACAAGAATTAACTAAAAACAGACTTCAAATCTTTAAATTTGATTTTTTATCAGTGTATCCCTAGCATCTAGCATAGTAACCAACTGAAATATTGTAAAAGATTTGACGCCATGAACGTAAATGAGCTCTCAAAAGTTGGAGATTTGGTTACCTTTGCAGTGAATATCCCATGTCCTCCACCTCTTTGCTACTTCCCCATGCTTAAAGTAAAAAAACGACAAGAAGAAACATAATTTAAAGCTAGCAAATGAACTGCTTGTGCCCATCAAAAATAACCTGAGAGAGCAGATTTTTAGTTTTTACTTGCAGAATTTTCTTCTGCAGTATGTGATTTTAAAAAATCCCTTATTGTATAGCAAATTATCACATTTACTCTAGCATAGATTGTCTTGCCAAAAAAACTTCCATATCTAAGTGCCCCCTTTTGGCAGACAAATACTGATTTTTAGAACAATGACCAAAAGGCAAAGCCCTTTTTATTGGAATCTCATTTCTAAATTGCTGAAGAGAAGGGTTGGCTCAAATTAATAACTTGAATTAAAAGGGCTTAAAATTGATATCTTCCATTTTACCCTTACTTCAGTTTTACTGAGAAAGAAATTCAATGAAAATAGCACATGTTAATTTTTGGACTATGTAGCAAGTTCTCTTAGACTCTGCAGAGACCTCTCTGTTGCCCTGGTAGTGAAATTGAGACACATTGTTGTCTATAGTAAAACATTTAGTTATCTTGATGATGCAATCATTGTTGATATTAATATAATTATGTGATTTCAGTAGTATATTTATTATCTATATCAATATAAAAAAACTCTTGTATCTTTTCTCATCTTTGCCTATTTATTTTTTTACAAGTAATTCAATGAATCTTCTATATAAAACTACTCATTATACTAGAGTACTTCTGATTCTTTTAATATTTCATGAATAACATTACAACGCTCAGGCTATCTCTCTACATGAGATTGGCAAAATATTTTTCATCCACTCATTTTTCAAGTGTGAATGGTTATGATGATTTATTTCAAGTGACAGTGAATTTCATTGATTAATTGATTTGCAAAACAAGAAAACTTTACTATGTTAAAAGATCCTGCTTTCCTGGATGCTTCCTTCTCTTATAAATAAGCTATCTTTTTATAATTTAGTCATAGTTTTATGAGTTATTTTAGCCAAAAAAAAGTCACCTAATAACTAACCTTCAAGTGATGAGCCTCCTTGAAATTTATTCAGCATGGCATTAGATAATAATCTGTTTTCAATTCATATTCAATGTTTTTCAATTTTGAATGGACTTGCTAGAACTTTTGCTGAGCTTACATAGCTTCTGAGATGTCAGATGTGGTTTTCCAAGTCAATTTAATTGATGGTTAAATGTAATACATATTCTGATTATATTATTTAGATCAATAGATAACCCAGCAAAGATTTTCCATTTTATAATAGGAGGTATGTATTGGATGATAACTCACACCTATATCATGATTTCTTCGAAACCCCCTGATGAATTTGGTTGGGAAATACTGATAATGTTGAAATAATTGAAAATTAAATGAGTACTTTATTTCAAATTACAAATGTTGAGACTCAGTTTAACAGGGAGAGATGGGGACAAGGATGAGCTCATAGCTATTTAACAGTTGGCTCTCTGGGTGGGAAAAACACACACAATATACTTTAGAGTTTATTATTATTCTGTTAACATTTTCTCTATTGATTTTTTAAATCTAAACAATGACAAAACAATCAATTAATTCCTGGTTTATAGAGTTTTCTGATTTCCTAGATGTGAATGCTTACACTGAAAATTTAACTCCAGCACACTCATCTAACCAATATTTCTTTTTGCGTATGGAACAAAGCAATGAGAAAATCCATTTAAAATATCAAAATGTCATTTGCTTCTTTTTAGTTTCAGAAACTTTATCAAGAAAGGCAGCATGAGATAGTGGATAGATGGAGGGCTGACTCTGGAATAAGAAAAACCTGGATTCATGGCCTGCATCTCTCATATATTTGCAATGTGACCATGGGCAAGCTGTTTATCTCTTATTATCTTCATAATAACATTGTGAAGTATGTTGTAATGTTATCTCCATTTTATAGATGAAGAAAGTAAAATTCAGAGAAGTTAAATGACCTGCCTAAGGTCACACAACAATAAGCATCAGAGTTGGGACTCAAATGACTCAAAATCCATTTTCTCCTCTCCTTACTCCAAAAGCCAATGCTTTTCCCATTATACCAAGCTTTTCACAACATGAGGATATTTTTAGTTTGCTATTCCAATGTGTACTTAATTCTTCTTACTTATGTCCTACATTCTTTGGGGCATTATTAACAGAGATTATATAGCATATGCTCATTCTTTCTTCTTTCTTTTTCTCTTTCCCTCTTTACTTCCTCCCTCCCTCCCTCCTTTCCTTCCTCTGTCTCTGTGTGTCTCTCTCTGGCTCTGGCTCTTTCTGTCTCTCTCTCTTTCTCTGTCTCTCTCTCTCTTTCTCTGTGTCTGTCTTTTGCTCTGTCTTTCTGTCTCTGTCTCTCTCTGTGTCTGTCTCTCTGTCTCTCTCTCTCTGTCTCTCTCTCTCTTTCTCTGTCTCTCTCTGTCTCTCTTTCTCTCTGTCTCTCTCTGTCTCTTCCCAATGTTCTGTAAAACCACAAGCAAGCCTTTTATAGCCTTAATCTAAATCGTCTTTGTGGGTGGCTAACCTCTAACAGCCTTCTCCTCCACTGTTTGAAAAGTCCCATCAGAATTATCTGCTTTTGCCATGGCTCTGTTTTAATATCAAGCTCAATCCAACAGATTTCAGAGCACACATATTCGGTCTGTCAAAATAAAATAGTTAGGGCGGCTGGCTTGCTTATGCTTGATAGAAACATTAGTGTAAATAAAACCAGTCTCACAGCCAGTAATCTAAAATAAACAAAATACTTTTACTTCTTAAAATGTAACCAAGAATAAAAATCCTATGCCTAAGGCAGGCGTGGAAATAAAATAAAAATTAGCCATTCATTCCTAAATACAACCACCTGCTTTTCCCTGTGACTAATCCATAAGTACTCCTCCTTCTAGCCTTTTCTTTTTTTTCCCCCTCCATCTCCAAAACTATTTTTCTTTTTTTTATTAGCATTGTGAAGTAGTAGAAGAGAATATGGAGAATGAAGATAGACTACCCCTCTTTTTTACTACTATCTGATGGATTACCTGAAGCTGACATTGTCTCCATAGATCACAAGCAAAGGGATTGATGTATCTAACAGAGAATTAGTTCCTGCCATCTGAAATGATCCTGTTTCTGTGTGTTTAATGTGTCATGGCGCAAGAATCGAGGATCAGGAAACTGGATCAATCTGGTCCTACTAGACCCAGGCCCTCACAATAGCCAGTCTAACCTTGTAAGCTAAACAACCATTCAACTCAGTGCAACCACCTGCATCAGCGGATACTGTTGAGAGCAGCCTTGGAGTGTTCAAATTGGTTTTCACATATATTCAGTCTCAAGATTCCAAGATCAAAAGATGGCCTTAAAGTTAATCTTACCTCTTGGTCCATTGGATCATGAGTGACTCAGGCAGGTTCAGACCAGCTACTTGATAGGAAAACTTATCTTTCCTAATATAATAGAGGACCTGAACAACGAACATGCTCCAGAGATGGCGGTCCATTGGTCTGCCCCTCCCCCGCACTACACTAAATTGCTATTATTCAACAGAGTCTTGGACTATTTTGTGATCTTTTGAGATTCGGAATTCCCTACAACATGGAGTGGCCAGGCAGTTTCTTCCCTAATTCTTAATCACTCACCCACTCCATCTTTACCAAATTGTGTTCATCCTTACTAAATGTACTTCTATTTTCCTATGTGTTATTAGTTTAGGTGCCTAGGGCAGCAATGTGAGGGGCTCATATCATGTTGGGCTATCATATCATTGTATCTTGAAGAACACATTTGACTGGCTGAGGATTCAAATCGATCACTGTATCTGAGGAGTATTTCTTTGGTGTTTTGGTGTTTGGTGTTTCCGCCTCCCATGTAATCTCACTAAGGATGATCTGATATTCTTGTATTTCAAATTGCCTTCCTGTGGCTTTTTCACAGTTTGCAAAATCTCAATTCTCTAAACCTACTTCATATGTCTGAAACTCCCTGCTCACATTTCAGTAATTCCAAAGCTTAGCTCAACTTTTTTCTTTCACATTTTTCTTTTAAAGCCCCTTTCTTGCCTGCCCACCAATTTAAAAGGAGGGAGAAAGCAATGCTGGAGAATAGCAAAAGGGTAATTATAGAAGAAAAGTGAAAAAATGAAATATGCTCCAGACTACTTTGAAAAATAAGAGAGAAAATTAGTCTTATGGGCCCAGTACTATCATTTTACTCCGCTGAAATGACTTCATAATAATCACATAAAATAATCAAAGTGCAAGTTGGAATGTTAACTGGAAAGAAACCATGAAAACAAGAAATGACCCAAGAAGGGAAGTACTTTAAATACCAGTAATAAAACTAATTGTTAGCTTAAATGACACTAAACCTTACTAACTGTTCCTGTCCCTCAATTCACATCTTATTATTCTTACTTCATTGTACTTAGTCTTCCAGGAAAGATTAACCACTGAAGCTTACCTTTCTTTGACTTACCATCGATCATCCTTTGTTTGGGCCCACTTGGGAGTCACTGCACCCAGTCAGGAGGGCCTTCTCTCTCTATTGTGAGCAGCTTTGTGATCTCTCATTCTGAAGCATGCTATATAGAAGTAAATAGCACTGGGGAGCTGTTGTATATGACAGTCACTGTAATCCAGCTTTGTCTGTGCTCCTGTCATAGAAGTGAATTACTTGTACTTGACCCAACTTAAATGCCAGTTTAAGACTAGTTTAGAGTGAGCCTAATGAAAAGAGTGTTTGAAATTAAATAAACCAGCTTGCTCCATTTTAGCTTGAAAATGTATCTCTTTGTCCTGTTGAGATGAGAGAGACACATAATCTTAGTAATTGCGGGTTGCAAGAATATAGGGTAAGTGGGGTATTAATGAAATTGAGGCTTACAATAGCCTGTCTGCAGCACATTGCTGACTTAATCAGTGCCATTTTGCATAAGAGAAGTCTCCCAAGGAACACTGTCTTACATCCTTAGAACATTTGTTTTCAGATTAAAGTCTTCTGATGAAACAGAGTACAAATATATAGTAAACAAAAACAACACAGAAAAAATGAGGATTTTTTAAGACAAGAATATGTATAGGCTAAGTAGTAGTATTTTCATTGTAAGAAGTAAAAAAGAACACTAGCAGCTTATCAATTACTGTACCAGGAACATAATAGAAACTACAAAGAAAAAATACCTAATAATGGTAAAGAAGTAGAAAAAAAACAAGGTAAATTACCTAATACCCCAGTGGTATTAGGGAAGCTAGGTGGTACAGTGCAGGAAGACCAGAGTTCAAAGATGGCCTCAGCCACTTACAGCTGTGTGCCCCTGAGCAAGTCATTTAATCTTGTTTGCCTTGGTTTCCTCATCTGTAGACAGAAACCACTCCATTATCTTTGCCAACAAAACCCCAAATAAGATCACAAAGAGTTAGAGACTGCTGAAAAGACTGAACAACAACAAAAACAAATCTTAGATGACCATTCTGGGCTTCTTTTCATCTATAAAATGAATGGGTTGTATGAAAAGGTATCAAAGCTCCCTTCTAGTTCATCATCTGTAATCCCATGATCCCTTGAATGCTATTAAAATGAAGCAGAATGTGGCCTGGTATTGATGAAGCAGCACTCAGTCTAGGGTTTGAATCTTGGGTTTGAATCTTGCCTCTCTAATGTTTACCAGCAGTGTAACTAAGCAAATCATTCAGTCAATCACACAGTAAACATTTATTAAGCATGTACTATGTGTCAGAGGGGAGAAAACATGTAAACCATCATACAAACAAGCTACTTTACAGGATAAATTGGAAGTAATTAAGAGAGGGAATGTACTAGTTTTAAGGGGGATGAGGAAAGGCTTCTTGCAGAAAGTGAGAATTTGGGGGCAGCTAGGTGGTGCAGTGGATAGAGCACTGGCCCTGAATTCAGAAGGACCTCAGTTCAAATACGGCCTCAGACACATAACACTTACTAGCTGTGTGACCCTAGGCAAGTCACTTAACCCCATTGCCTAGCCAAAAAACAACAACAACAACAACAAAAAGAAAGTGAAAATTTGTTGTTGTTCATCTTGAAGAAAGCCAGGAAGGAAAGATGAAGAAGAACATTCCAAGCAAGGGGTGTTCAGAGAGAATCCTGAAGTTGGGAGCTAGTGTTTTGTGTAAGGAACAGCTGCATCCTATAGTTCAAGATGCAAGAAAACTAGAAAGGTAGGTATAGGACTAAATTGTGAAGAGCTTTGAACACCTAACACAGGATTTTATATTTAATTCTGGAGATGAGAGGGAGTCAGTGGAGTTTGAGCAGAAGGATGACATGGTCAGATTTGTAGTTAAGGAATGTCACTTTGACTGCTGAGGAGAGAATGGACCATTTGTAAAATGGGTATTCTAACAGCACCCACCACCCTGGTATGTTGTAAGGATCAAATGAGTTAGCATATGTAAAGTGCTTTGCAAACCTCTGAGAGCTAGATATTTTATATATGTACATATATTATACATATACATATATTATATATGCATATATATACACACACACATACATATATATAAGTGTAAACATAATTGTAATATAAGTGCTAACTATTATTATCCATAAAATGAGTAGTGCACCTATCATTATGCTATTCTGACATGATTCTTGTGTATCCCTATCCTAATTATGACAGTCTTTCAGTGTTGTAAGGAAGGTATTTTATAAATGTTAAATGTAACCATGAGCTATTGTTATTATTCTTTCATTGTGTCACATTATCTACTGGCTATCTTTTTTTTTTAAACTGGCCTCATGAATTGTACTGTACTACTTATCTGAAATCTTCTAGTTTCATTAAATATTTTTTAAATTTTCTAAATCAATTATCCATTATGTTGGGTTTACCCAGATAATGACATATCTGTATTTTTTTTTGTAATTTCCTTGTGTTATACTTTAAACATTTCCATCCTTTATATGGGGGGTGTAAAAATAGGGATGTACACTTAGCAATAATTTCATTTCAAAGTTAGGGGGTTTTGACATAAATTAACACAAGCCATTGGAAATCTTGTTAGATTTTAAGCTGACAAAGCAAAACTTCCTGGTTTAAAGAATAAAAGCTTTAAAAGACCATTAGAAATAGCTCAAAAGACTTCTTAAACATCAAATAGTACTCATAAAATAGCATTAGATGAATTAGATTTTCAGGGAGTCACAGTCATGAAGATAACATTTCCCCTCAAGTACACATGGGCTGAACTGGAGGAAGAAAGCAAGTTTAAAGGCATTTTTTATTTTGTTAAATATACGATGTTGAAATACTATTTGAAACGATGTCTGTTTCCCAAATGCCACCAAATAAGATCCATCTTTGTATGGAAAGCTAGATTATTAGTAGAGGCTGATCCTGTAAAAAGCTGGGTATAGGTAGTCATCAACTTGAAGTTCCATTTTATCATCTCCATCTTTGGCATCACAATGCCTTCCAGGATTGTATAGACATGTTTTTTTTAAAACTCTGCACCCAATAAAGTTCACTATTCAAAGAAAAGTTCTTGAGAATATTACATAGATCATAAGATTTTTTTTTTGGTCAAAATGAAATGTTCCCTTTTCAAAAAGGATGGGGAAACAGGAATATATGATGTATTTCTTGAGATAATAAATTGCTTTCCTTTTTACTCCCACCCTGGCTACAATTCCCCAGACACACCTTTGCTATGCACCATAGGTGTCCTCTTCCTTTTATGGACCCTCAGTCAATTCAAAGAAAGTATGAATCGGGATAATCATTTAGTGTTCACACCCTGCTGGTTTGGTTCCAATTAATCCACTTGTCTTGAAAGTGAAATGCATGAACTACTAAGTCCTTTTAATTTAATTTCCATTACAATGGGAACCAAGAATGTTCACTCTATTCTATGTGAGGATGTTCTCTCATACATTTATCTACCAAGTCCTTGAGTTCTTGATAATGATTTACTATCCATATTTCTATTATTTGCAGTACTTTTGTAACATTTCTTGATTAAAAAAAATTCTAAATGTCTTGGAAACTGCTACAAAGTATATGATAAATATGTGGTAGATGTGGTTGCTTATAATAACTCCTTTCTTTAAATTTTCAGTCAAATCTTCATCAGCTGTGGAAATTGGCCTTATGAAATCAAATTTGTCTTCAATTAAAATAATGTCCACCTGGTGCACCACAGTTTGGAAATGCTTATATTTTACTGTCCCTTGTTCCTTGGGTTCTGACCTCTTTATTAGATGCTCCTTTTAAATCAGATTATTGGACATATTGATACTTGCTGCATTGGATATGTATTTGATAAAGTGTTTTTAAAAGCACTTTTCCAGTGGTGATATGAATTCCTTTAATAATTAAAAATATTGAAGGTAGTATATCTTATTTTTATGATATGAATAATAATTTAAATTATTCTGGAACTTTCAAAAGATGGAAAGAAAAACATTTTAAAGCAATCAAGACAGTTGTCAATGAAATATTTTTTATTTCCATTAAGATTTACTTGAGTAGACATTAAGGTCCACTTAAGTTGGCATTATTATAAAGCATGCATTTTCAGTGTTTTGAATACTATTTATTACATCTCAGTGTGATGTTTCAGATGAATTTCAAACTTGTAGCTATGAGACTTGAAAGTTACATTTTGGGAGAGAATTGAAATTAGTTTATAGTTCTTGGTATCAAGTTTTAGTACATGGAATATTATAGTCTACTTGGCATTTACTGAAGTTATATTGGGAAAGATGTGATCAGTAGGAGCCAGTGTTATTGTTTCCAGGCAGAATATGTAATTAGTGATTACTAAGACAGTGAAAATACTTTGATTGCTTGTTATTTCTCTTGCACCTGACAATTTTGTGTATTTAACCCAAATGGGCCCTACTTAGCAGATGAACTGTTTCCAAGTATTTTAAATTCATTCTGTACTTTTAGGGTTAATTTGGGACTAAGTATCATTTATTAATTGTTTATTATGTGCCAAGAACTGTGCCAAGAGAAAAAATTGGTTTGTTTTTGTTTATTTGAGAAGAGGCGGGTTGTTGGGGTAGGGTGGCAGTTAATATCAGAGATAAAGGGAATAAGGATATGAACATTCCATTTTGCCAACATCAGGTAATTGTTTCAATTTCTACATTCATTTTACATTTCTACATTTAATCTACAGATAGATTAAAATAAGTAATAAAAACTCAATTTAATATAGAAACCCAAGAAATAGTATAAAATACGTAGTATATCAGAGTATCATATTTGGTTCTGAAACTCAAAGCTAAAAACAAAAAAAACAAAAACACAACACATGACCTGCCCACCTAGTACTTATGTATGGTATAGAAATGCAAAGTATCAACAATATAACTCAATTCCTAATATACTATTTTGTATTATTAGGTAGATATAGTAATCCAATGAAAATATTTAAGTTGGGTAGATGACAAATGATCCTCAATCTGGTATTTTTCTGGGGGTGTGGGGATGTATAAGCTTATGAATATTAATGACCCTTTGGGGGGAGAATGTGCATATGAGTGTTAATGATCCTCCATAATTTTTGATCTTTGATTGAGTCCCCCAGAAGTGGATGGGATGGCTTTTACCTTTTACTGAACTGGCATGGCATAAGCAATAATAAAACAGATCCTCCCCATGAAGCTGGCACACCTTCCCATGAATGTGGCCTAAGGGAACTCAAACTTCCAGCCAAAAAAAACCTTACTAGATCTATGCATCCCTGCTAGCTATCTTCCCATATGTCTCCTTCCTTCATGGATAATCTCCTTGAGAGGACTTTATGTAATTAGTGCCTCTATTTCCTTTCCTCTCACTCTCTTTATAAGTCTCTGAGGTATGGCTTCTGACTTCATCATTCAACTGAAGTAGCTCTTTCTCTAGTTACCAATGATCTCTCAATTTTCAAATTTAGTGGTGTTTTCTCAATCCTCATGCCTTTTGATCTGCAGTCTCTTATACTATCCATCACTGTCTTCTCTTTTGTATTCTTTTCTCTTTAGGTTTTTGTGATGCTTCTCCTGGTTTTCCTCTTACCTGTCTGACTGTTTATTCTCATTCTCTCTTGCTGGATCTGCATCTCATTAACCATGGATGTACTCCAAGTAACTGTTCAGGATCATCTTCTTTTCTTGTTATATACTATTTTGCTTGGTAATCTCATCAGCCCATGTATTTATCTCCATTTATCCAATCTTAACCTTCAGTCTTATATTTGTAACTGCCTATTGTACATTTCAAATTGAATTTCCTACAGATACCCTAAACTCAAAATGTCCCAAAGTAAGCTAATTATATTTTCAGCAAAAACCCCCCTATCTGCTTACCTTCTCTATTATTATCCAGGCACCAGTATCCTCCCAGTCACTCAGACTTGTAACCTAGATATCACTCTCAACTTTTTATTCTCTCTCACTCCTCAGTATCCAATCAATTGACAAATTATGTCATTTTCCCCTTTATAAAATCTTTTGCATGCTTTCCATTCTCTCCTGTGATGCTACCACCACCCTGGTATAGGCCCTTATCACCCTCATCACCTCACACCTATACTATTGCAGTAGTCTACTGATTGTTTTCTCTCCTTCAAATTTCTCTACACTCTAACTGTCAAACTGATCCTCCTAAATTTCAGGTCTTGCCATGCCAAACTTTTCCTCCCATATTTCATAAACTCTAAGATCAAATATATAACCTTCTTTTAAAAGTTTTTAAAGCTTTGTTTCTTTTTTAAAGCTTTTAAAGCACCTTGTAACTTGGGCATTTATTGAGTTTGTTGACTTGAAAGCAGTGCCCTGAGATGTCTTTTTTCTTCTGATGTTCTCTTACTTCCTATCCCTACCCACAAAGTATCTCCTGAGGAGGTCATATAATTAAGTTGTCTACTGAGTGTGTAGTCACCTATTAGGTGAGTTGCTTCATTCTAAAACATCACCGATAATGAGAGGAAAGAGAGGGTTTCCCCAATCTGACTCCCTTTCCAGCTGGGCCTCACAAGGACCACAAAGGCCAAGGTGAAGAGTGATTCCTTCTCAAAAGCTAGGTTCTTCCTCCATAGCTGGCATTCTTCTCCATTGTCAGAGATATCTTCTAATGACAGAGAATGTTTCTAAGTTAACTCCATAGTTGACACTCTTGCCTTTTCAAGGCGAATAAAGGTGGCTAACCTTTACATCAAATTTGATGTAACTTCTTCCTAATGCTTAAAGAAGGAAAGTAGAAATGTTTCCATATATATCTTTTATAACTCCTTTACATAAGGCAAAGTAGGCACCCCTAATTAGTAGGACCGTGACATTTTGTTGTTGTTTAGTTATTTTTCAGTTATATCTGACTCTGATTCCCATTTGGTTTTTTTGGTTTTTTTTTTTTGGCAAAGATATTTCAATGGTATCATCTCCTTCTCTAGCTCATTTTACAGATGAGGAAATTGAGGCCAACAAAGTTAAGTAATTTGCCCAGGATCACACAGCCAGCAAGTCAGTGTCTGATTTGAACTCTGGAATATATGTTGTCCTGATTTCAGGCCATGTATTCTATCCACTTTGTAACCTAGCTGCCCATTGTCATACAGTAAGTAAATAACAGGATTTCTGATTCTAGTTCAATTGATTTTTATAGGCTTAGTGTAACTGCTTGGAAGAATATTACCAAAGTTTTTTCAGATAGCATACACTAGCAAAACCTTTCGGAGATAAAATCAATTATTTGTCTTCATTAACAAAATTTAAAAGTTATCTATAGTTAACAAAGTTTCTGAAAAGACCAGAGAATTTACTGAAAAACAAACGAATTAAACATTCTCTCAGTGCTGTGATGAGTACACATATGTTGAGATAAATACTCACTTGGTTGATTTCTATGGAAGTGGAAAATGATAAGTGTTGGTAATTCGTCATTTCTAATTAGGGCATTAGTGTGGCACAATCGGAAAAAAAAAAACTGAAGTAAAAAAAAAAAGACCTGGGTTTTAGCTCCAACACTAATCAGCTGTATCACTCTGTGAAAATCACTTCACTCCTCTGGCATTATAGTTTCCCAGTCTGCAAAAGGAAAGAATTAGACTTAATGATCTTTAAGGTCCTTTTTCCTGCTAAAAATAATTGTGATTCTAGTTTTCAGCTAGGGGTCTATTGCTGTTTTTTGTGTTTTTCTTTCCTGAGGGGCCGCTAGATGGTGCTATAACAGATCTCACCATTGATGCTAAGATTGGTACTTTTCTTGGCAAGAAGTTGCCCAGTTGGTGTGTGGCATTCCAATTTACTTTCAGGGAATTTCTTCTTAGAGAAGGAGGGAGTGAGGGAGAGAGAGAGAGACAGAGAGAGAGAGAGATAGAGAGAGAGAGAGAGAGAGACAGAGAGAGACAGAGAGAGACAGAGAAGAGGGGAAGGTAGAGGGAGGGAGGGAGAAAAGAGAGGGATGTGCCAGTAGGATTTATTGTATGTGGTTTCACTGGGGAAGCAAGATGCAATTTTTATTCTTTTGGGAAGTTGTTGACTGTGAAAATGTTTGGAACAAAGAGAATCAATAATACATTATGTAGAGAACCTAGACAATTTTATCATGATTTTTAAAAATATGCAATTATTGCCTAAAATATCCTCAGCTGCAGCAAGTCAGTATGAATAAGCTAGTTTCTTTTTGTAAATTATTTATCCATGTGGATTGACTAGGATATTACAAAGTCTATGTTGGAGAACTAGGTGATGTACTATGAGATACACATTTCTTCTTAACAATGAGTAGTGCACTTTTAAAACCTGTGTGGTTTTTTTGGTGGTAGTTTACCATTAGATGAAAGTAATAAAAAGTGCAGTAGCCTGTACATTACAGTGAAATTGGTCATCTGAGAAGCTATTCCCAAAATTTGACACTTTGCTGCTCTTGTTCATGTAGTCATGCTATGTGTTCACCATCCCTAGAATGTACTTGCTTTTCATTTACTCCTCTTAGAGTCTTTGGTTTCCTTCAAAGTTCATTTCAGATGACTCTTCTTTCTGGAAATCTTTCCTGATTTCCATTGAATTAATATTCTCTCTCTCTCTTTCTCTCTCTCCTGATTTTGTTCTTGTATTTTGCATCTTTGCAGTAAGCTATAATATTTTCTAGGCCATATACTCTTTTTGTTTTTATCTTTGTGTCTTCAGTGCCTTGCTCATAGCATCACTTAATAATAATGCTTATTGAACTGAATTTTTTGAATATAGAAATTCTAGTCTTTTTATCATGATTTGGAAGTCCTTAGATGTTAAACTACCATGTTTGGCTTTTTCTTCTAGAACTCTACACACATGCATACATATTACCTTGTAACCATTTTTTTTATTTGGGGGGAGGCATCTCTGATAAGAAAAATATCACACAAGTATGGTCCAATAAAGCCTGAAACTTCTGTTCCACTAGACACGGGATTATGAATCAGCACCATATCCAGTCCATTTGCTCATTTTTTAAACTAACTGCAATACTATGATTTATTAATAAGAGTACAACATGAAAGAACAATGAAGTAATCTTTCCCTCATACTAGACATCGGCCTGGTCCTTATTAGATAACTATGTCCTAAGTGCTTAAGATAGATATAGGGAATTTGGAGAAGGTCCAAAGGAAAATATGACTTCAGGGGAAATGGTGAAGCACTGTTTGTCCTGGAAAGGAGTAGACTTGGATTAGTGAATTAATAAATTCTCAAGAATGAAAAAGGATAGCTTCAGATTGAGAGTGACCAGACCATCTCAAATGATGACCTAGCACATAGGCAGAGTAAAAGTTAAACTGCAGTAGGGAAGATTTGGATCATATATATGGAAGGACATGGCTTTGATTATTATTTGACATTGATATATGCTACTTATCTGGGCTGTGAGCATTTTTAAAAACTAGCATACAGCAGTTAAACATCTCTGAAGAACTTATAAGTTTGTTATTCTTTTATGGGAAGTTTTAATATCTATTTATATTGAAGATACGGGGGGAAAGAAGGAAATAGGCATTTATTAAGTGCTTATTATATGCCAAGCTAAATGCTTTACAAATATTATCTTTTTTTGATCCTTATGATCAAACCTCGAGTTTGATGTTATTATTCCTCATGTTACATTGAGGAAACAATTGAGATTACGTGACTTTCCCAGGGTCACTTAGCTAGTAAATGTCTGAATTCAGATTTGAACTCAAGTCTTCCTGACTCTAGAACTAATACTCTATCCACTGAACCACCTAACTGCATCATATACACAGTAACAACAATTTTGCCAGAGTGAATTAATGACACATTTGAATTTAGAATTTTGTATATTTTGTAGAGTTCCAAGTGTTCATTGTCTTTACTTAACACAATGAATTTTTTCCATTTCTGTAATGATGTATTATTAGTGGTTGTTTAATGTGCCTCCTGCTTCTCCTAAGAAGTTCACTATCATGATCATGAGCAAAATAATCAGGTCCACAGTAATGTTGTCAATTTTCCTTCTCAAGAAAACACATTACACTGTAGTTGTATTATTTGGAATTCACACATTTACCCCTTTTGTCACAATGCTACAGTCTCACTTGCATGTTACAAGAGAAAAGTTGAACTTTAGAAGACGACTGTTAGAAAAATCATTAAAAGGAAAACACCTTTCTTGAAGTTGTTTATTACCATGACTGGGGAGCATCTAAAAAGTTATAGCTAAAAAAAAGGCAAGTCTTGAAGGAAATTGTTCTATGGCATTGGATCAACTCAGTTCATTATAGCATTAGTGCTGTTTGAACAGAACTGTCCAGGGGGATCACAATTTTGTAATTTAAACATAATGAAACTTCATAATGAAAACATAAACTAGGTACAAGCCCTTTGGTGCGATGTAATGAATTTGCTGCACGTCTGAATGAATTTAGCCTTTCAGAAGCTTCAAAGTAAATGTTCCTGTGAGTAAGGATGCATGTAAACACCCAAAAGGATATGGCCTAGTCGTGAAATAAATTTGAAGTGTGGTTTTAATCAGATTATGGAATCGGGACCAAATGATATTGCAGGCATTCCACATTTCTTACAAGTTTATAGTTTCTGTGAAATGCCTTGTAATAAGAGCTAAATATCTGAGAGGTTTGAAAATTGCTTTGCGGGGAAAAAACAGAATCACTATATAGATAGGGGAAAGGTGGAAGTACTCTTTTACTCATCACTCTGATGATGCTTTCTCTACAGTAAAATGCCCTCCAAAATATTTATCAGATGACCAAATTATAAAAATGTTTGGCTTAGTACCTGGGGAAAATTGCACATTTGTATACATTTTACATATTACACATGTACTATATTACATGCACATGATATGTCATATACAAAGTATACCATTTACATATATATGTGGTCAAAGCTGTGGTATGAATACAATGAAGAAAATTGAGTTTTGGGCAAATATTATTATCTTAAAAACTTGGAAGTGCCTTGGGACCCTTGTAAATAAGCCAGGAATTCAGTTATACCCACTTATAGAAACAGAATCACTTTTCAATATGGTATACTATGTGCAAGAACATTAGTGCCTTACTGATTAAAAAATTGACAGCTATCTGTTATGGTTTATCTTTCCCTTAAAGATTTTCCCCTAATATGCTTCTTTGAACTAAGGTTATTATATGAAAGAAAAAATTAAGAAATTAGAAGAATTAGCAGGCTTGGTCCAGTTAATAGGATAGACAGGTGATTTCCTAGGTTTTAATTTCTAGGGAAATATACTATAATTAGGATAATCAAAATAAGACTAAATTTTTCTCCCAAGTACTACTGAAAATTAAGTGTCCTGTTCCTTCTCCATCCCCAAGTAGAAATGTAAAATCACAAAAACTACATTTTCTGATTAGATTAAACTCCAAAGAGAAATATACAACTGCATTCCTTCTATCATCTATTAATGGTAGATTAGAAGTAACCACAATGGATAATTCAGCACGAAATCTCCATTTGAATTACTCACTTTTCCCCCCATTAATGTTAGCTTTTAAGTAGTGTATCAGTGGCTCAAAGTATTACCAGATTGGAGTGAAGAAAGAGCACCAACAGCTATATGGCTTAAATTGTCCCCAAATCCCCAAGAATGTTCAATAAAACATGGTCCCTTGAAAAAGAGGCCTTTGATTTCATATAGTCTGACCTTGGGTTAGCAATGGGATCTCTAGATTTTTTTGTGGTAACTAAATTAATCTTGCAATTAGTGTTAAATGAGTTTCCAGGTTTGGCAATGATGGCTTCAAATAGTAGATGCCAGAGTTTATAGATAGCAGGAGAAGATTCAACAAACTGGGTGATGCAGAAGAAACACTAACGATGGGGTATAGATGACTATGAACTAATTGATGCTAAATTTCTGAACCCAGAGCTGTATTACAAACAGAACTGATGCAAAACACTTGACTTATAGAAGTAAAGATAACTAATAGCCTTTGTACTGGTATTTTCACTGGAAAATTTAGCGTTTAAAAAGTTTGAACCTTTCCTTCCCTGGTATGTCTTAGAGGAGCTAAAAACAGTTTGAAAGGAGATGATTTCTTAATTTTTAAGAAAGAAAATATATGTCCAGAGAAATCTCTAAAACTGTGCAACTTTTCAAATTCTATGCTTTCTTTTTTTGTTTTTGTTGATTTTTTTGACATTATCATAATTTTCCATACTATGCTTCCCTTTCTCCCTCCCAGAGAACTATCTAATGTAGCTAATAACATTTTTGAGATAAAAAAAAGAAAGAAAAGAAAAAGGAGAAAATCAGTACAATCCATCAATATATTGAAAAAGTCTGAAAACACATACAATTGACAATACCTTTGGACCTCCCCTCTCCAAAGAAGGGCTTTGGGGGAGGCCTCTCACATACCTTTAAATCTGTGTGCTTTCTAATCATTCTTTGTCACTTGATCATTTCCTCTTTGAACCTATACTTTGAGACTTATTCAACTTGCCCATACAAAATCCTCAGAGAATTAGATTTCCAATATTAAAAAAAAAGTCTATTTCTGGGGCAAGGCCAAAATAACTTCTCCCAGATGGCTAGGCATAGTGTGAAATTATACATACAGAGGTTATAAAATGATAAATTCCTAAACAGAAGCCGGTAGTATATGGAAGGAAACATAGAAGAATAAAGATTTAATACTTCTGGCTGGGAAAATAAAAAAAAAAAGCAAGAATGTATAAGTGAGCCCTCATCTATTTTTATGGAGTGTGTTATTTTTGCCTCAAGGAAAGGAAAGTAACCTCTTTAGTTTTCTTGCATGAAAAGTGATTCACAGACTGAAAAATTTAGTGAATTCAGTGGAAAGGTCCTGGTGTTAAAAAAAAAAAAAGGGGGAAGCAGTTGTCAGGCATCTCTACTTCAGACTGTTATCAAATTCAGACATGTTTTCCAAACATTGAATCATTTCTATTGGGCAACCATGAAGCATGTGAAGGTGTGTCAAAGCTCTACCAAAACAGTGTCAGCTACTGTTTGCATTCATGTTAAAATATAAGAAAGCATGGAGAATGGGAACCTTCCACACAGACACTTCAAAACACTGTTTCTTTAAAAATTACTAAACCCAGGTGCTCTTTTGCTAATGGATTAGTGTGGTCATTAAGTTCAGAAATATTGATGAATAGATTGTCAAGAAAGAACCAGGGACAATCAGTGATGTTTCTTTTAAGTGATCCAGTTCTTGCTTTGAACTCTATGTCGGTTATCTCTGTTAAGGGAAGGGCTTTTGAGATTTCTTTCTGACAGGTACTGTTGCTAATAAATTGACTCAGAATGTAAAAATGTGACACCCCCCCCCCAGGTTGTCCAACTACATGTTTGTAAACTGTGACCAAGTATCAGATTCCTGCCTTTTTGCTGAGGACTCACTGTGGAACAATACAGTTCCACCATTTAGAACTCTGCCTTCTGATTGTTTAGCCCGTAATTAGAAAGAGATTGGCTGGGAATGAATGGACAAGAATGCTTCTGTGCAATTGTCTCTAACCAATCTGACCTTGTTTGATCCTGTCCCCTTAAAATCTGTGACCTCCTGCAGACTCTTCCATGATCCACATATGTAGCTAGCACTGCTCCCCACCAGTCTTTTCATCACTGGGCTTTTAAAACCATTAGCTTGCTTTGGGGCCTTATCAAGGCATCTGCTTTTGAGCTGTCATAAATAGGATCTGAGAATATACTTTTCAACATTTGCCAAGAAGGGTGAGAAAGGTCACTTATGAGTTCTTTGGGAAAGAAGAGGGGGTGGAATGTTGTGAGATGTTGTGGAATTCCTAGATTTTGAAATAAGTTTATTCTGGATTAAGGAAGAACTTGAAGAAAATTTAACTGAATTGAAAGGGAGGAAAAGAAATGTCAATTTACATGTAAAATTTCCAGACTTTATTTTCACATGATTTCCCTTTTTCTCTCCTCTTCCCTCCCTCAAAGACAAGTTTGGTTTTAACAACTCTCTTCAAAAGATCTTCTGCTTTTTTCTAAATTTCTTCCTTTCTTTTCTTTTATTTCTGTTATCCTTTCTTTCCTGTGTTTCTTCCTTCCTTCTCTTTCCTTCCTACTTTATTCTGAAATATTGTCTGGCATAACAGCTGTTTCATGTGTCATGAGAAAAACATATGACTGGAAAAATATATCTTATTTAGAAAAAAAGTTTACGATTTTCCATTGGAATTTTTACATGGCTTTTGAACTATACAATATTTGTGAAACTGACCCCACCCTACCACATTCAGTCTCTTTGTTATAATGGTCTAATAGAATCATACAGTTTAGAGCTGGAAAGGACATTAGAGACCATTTGGTTCAACCCTCTCATTTTGCAGATGAAGAAACTGAGCTTCAGTGATAGGAAGTGACTTGCCCCAAATCTCTCCTGTAGTAAATAGTGGAGCCAAGGTTTGGACTGTGGTATTCTGACCACAAATCCAGTGGTCTTTGTATCCCACCATGCACATTGTTATATGTTAGAAAGACTAAAAGAATGATTTCTCATGGGAAATATGCTTATCACAAATCTGTTTAATATTGAATGTTTTTAACACCAAAATGGAAAAAACAGAGCCTAAGTACTGTGATCCCAAGAATTTAGGAAACAAAAAAGCCTTTATATGTCACTTTGTATATTACTGAGGGAGAAGGTTATTCCCTAAAATGTAATTTTCAGATTCACATTACCCATATTGTATAGTGAATGGTAGTGCTACTACTTCCTTTAAAAAATAATTTAATTCATAATACAAGTCAAGTTAGCCAGCATTTAAGTGCCTCATATTTGTCACCCCTAGTGCTCAGTGCTGAAGACTCCAAGAAAAGTGGACAAGCAGCAGCATGGCACAATGGAAGGACCCTTGTTTTGCTAAATATCCTATCTATTTTAGGGATCAGTCAACTTCCTTTTGTTAATTATTCAATTACCTATGAATTCCTCATTTCATCCCAACATTTAAACCTAAACAGACTACCAGCCTGAGTCAGGCATATCACTAAGATTTGCCTTAATTGGTAGTTGGGATAAGATGGCCTCGGTGCTCATATCTAAACCTAGTTAAGAGTAGAATTACATGGCGAATATGAAAGTTTGGATGATTGGATGGCCAGATAATGGTACTGTGGCACACTGTGGCAAGGGCTCTTCTGCCTTGGAGTAGAATAGGGAACAGGTCACCACACATCTAGAATAGTTAACTTAGTGGATGCTAGAGAAAGGTGCCAGGGAGAGTAAAGAAAAGCACCAGGGCCAGCATTTAACAAGGACATAGTATATCTTAGCTCATGTGGACACATCTCCCCTTACACTCCCATATGGTCTGGTTAACAGGACAAGGTTTACTGGACTATGTGCTCTTGGACACATGACACCAAGTCTGAAAGACCTCATGTGGGTAGATCCTTTTTATGCTTTAACCAGGAAGCCACATGAATTCTGACAGAGGCTACCCTAATTCTTGGTAAGGCAGGCACACCTTGACCCTTGGCCAATCAAATCTCCTTTACAGCTTTGTTGTCATTTGGGGATGGAGGTGGGGAAGTAGCCTAGCTTATGTTGCAGAGTGTGAGGCAGGGAGGAATAAATCCTGCCCTATGACAGGTTCTTGAATATATCCCTCCCAGTATAAACTGCAGAGTATCCAAAGGAGGACAACCAGGATGGTGAAGATTCTTGGTGCATAAAATATGAGCATCAGCTGAATGAACTGGGCATGTTTATTCTGGAGAAAAGAATTCACAGGAGGGTCATAACAGCTGGTTCTAAGTATTAGAAGGGCTCAATGAAGATGTATTCTTCATGTAGTTGACCCCTAAGCTTGAGAGGTGGTAAATTCCTCTTCCTTGCAGGTCTTCAAGCAGACACTCAACAATTACCTGTCGAAGAATTTGATAGAGTTGGGGATTCCTTTTTTTTTTTTTTTGCATTGGTAGACAAGATGGCTGCTAAAGTCGCTTCCAGTCTTGCATCCTATGATTCTGGTATCTATGGACCTTTGTTGACATATAGCAGTAGACTTCCAGGTCACATCCAGCAGATCTCTAAACTGATTGTAGGCACTTTGTTCTGACTGTGATTTCAATTAGAGGAGTGCATTCAACTCAGGTGCCTCTTCTATAAACTTTTGCTTTCGGCACCTGCATGCACTCAGGAGTTTCTCAATATCCCCTCCCACTTCACCTCACTTAAGGCTTCAGGGGACTGAAAACTAGAACCACCATGTAAAAGGCATGGGATCTCTGATCTAATAAATGCCATGGTCTGACAAATTGTAACTATTGCTGCCCTGTAGCTATCAGATGCAGACTGCCTAGGTCAAAAGTCAGAGATCTTGGAGAGCCCAAGGTCAGGACAGGACTAGTACTTCAAATACATAAAAAATTCAAAGCTAACCACTTCCAAATAACTTTCCAATTTTGTATTAATTCACTTTGTAGAAGAAATGTATTATTAGAATAAGTAATAGGTGTATTCTTTTCTTTTGAAAAAAATGTTATTAGTGTATGGAGACAACTTTATGAGGGTGAGACTGCCAGATTGTTTCATGTCTCTGGCTGAAAGAGCACAAAAACTCTAGAAGACAAAATTAAATCAAACTTGACTATTCTTTGGAGAATAGCAATCCTCCTCTTTAAAAAAGTGGGAGTTTTATTTTAAAAAAATAAATGTAGGTGTTATTTTAAAAAGAGAAGTTTTTTTCATGTAACATGAGCCATTTTCTTTCCTACAGGTATGGAGCACAGTAGCCTGGGGAGTGAGAGTTCTGGGTTGGGAATCAAATCCAGGTTGCCTGCTTAATAATATGGTACATAACCACATAGGCACCAGGCTGGTAGTAAAAGAATTCCTTTTATCTTGGAAAATTATAAAAGGAAAAGTGCCCCCTACTGAACAACCACAAATCACGTCTTGTAAATGAAAAAAATATGTTCTTTATTAGTCATATTATATATGTATGTATAACTGTGTATGTACACATATATACATGTATGTATAATATTGTACAGAATATGAGTAAGGAATAATTGTGTGTGTATTCTTTTGAATTGCAGTGTATTTTTGAAGTATTGGTATACATCCATGATACTTTAAGAAGGCTATAATAATTAATATTTTTAATTATGGTACAGGAACTGTGGCTACGGGGCTTCCTTTTGTTGTCATTATCAATACCCCGATTCCTTTGGCTTTTTAGTTTTTAGGGGTCATTAAGTTGATTATGGAACCACTGATGTTATGCCATATGCCCCAAATTGAAATGCGTTAGTTACCCTTTCCAAAGGAATAAACAAAAGGTAGCAATAAGAGTTGCTGCAAAATATTTGAATTTCCTGACATCATACTAAGTAGTCCTTGTTTCTTCTTCTAGCCAAATTTCTCTAAAAATTGTTGCACAAGCCCTCAGTGAATGAGATCCTCACTTGCTTATAACTTCAGAACTAATAAGTTGAGAACAAGAGCACCTGGTTTACACGCAACATATGTCAGGACTTAGTTCACTGACCCCAACCCATTTGAGCCCATTAAATAAGCATTTCAACAATTTGGGAAAACACTTTGGCTTTTACCTACCCCCCTGAGAGCTATCAAATCAAACACAGAGATAACTAAAGAGTTTGTTGATTTTCTGGAAAACCCAAGAACACTTTAAGCAGCTCTGATTTTCCATCACTGGATAATTCAGTTCTTTTCTGGTAAGACAGACATCTTCAGCTGTGGCTTGCTTAGTAACTGTTTTGTTCTCAAGTTGTAAATGTCTTGAGAAAATCTTTACCTCATTTATGTTTTGCTTTGTCTGTCGGTGCAATGAGTGCAATAACTCATTTCTTTTCTAGAAAGCAATGTTGTCGAAGACAATTCGGTATTCTAGCTGAAAAGCAGCAGTGACCTACTTATATAAACATATGGGACACTTATGAAGACATACTGTCCACTTCTTTCTTTCCATGGACCAAGTGTCAGTCAGGTGGCTTGAGTGAGTAAATGAAGCTTCTTCAAGTACCTAGCTTATTCTTTGAGAAGGGATGAAATGCTAAGACAATCTGCCTTTTGATTCTGACACCAAATCCCTAGGCAAAATGGCAGTAGAAACCAAGGAAGTTGTATCTTCTCTTTGAGGAGGAAAGAAAGATCTGAGGGGAAGTGAATGACCACCCTTTGTGTTTCTTAGGTTCCTAGGATTGGTGGCATATGTTTGGAAAGGACTGCTTATGTCACAGAATGTTTTTAGGGGCTCCATGGCTGGGGAACCTGCACAGACTGTATGGGACCACATGGGACCTTGAGGCCTCAGATTCCTCACACCTGGGCTAGACCAAACTCTGACTATAATAAAAATTGTGAATGAATAAAAAACTAAAACCAACATTGACATTTACCATCAATCAATAGATCACTAAGCATTTATTAAATGCCAGCTGTGTTCCAGGTACTAATTTAGGCATTAAGGATATAAAGACAGAAATGAAACAATTCCTGTTCTCAAGGAACTTACAGTCTATAAGATGAGTCATGATCCTACTGAAGTCATCATTGTTAGCATAATCTTTGAGACTGATTTTCCCTGACCACTTAGTATTTTGAAAAGATGAAAGCCAATGCGTGGATGATTTTATGATATGTAAGAGGATGATTTCATCACCACTTCTGGATTTTCTAAATTACCTGTGGGACCCTACCTGCTTCTAGATGTGTTGGGGTTGAGTATTTACTCTCTCTCTCTCTTAATACCCTTTTTTGGATCTTTCCTATATTTGGAACTTGGCCTTGAATGGACCCAATAAGTTTTGTCAACAGATTTAACTAACATTCACGACGCCTCATTTGGTTATTTCAGTCGCGCCCAACTCTTCTTGACTCCATTCTGGGGCTTTCTTGACAAGGATGCTGGAGTGTTTGTCATGTCCTTCTCCAACTCATTTTACTGTTGAGGAAACTGAGGCTAACAACTAAGTGATTTGCTGAAGTCACATAGCTAGTGTCTAAGGGTGGATTTGAACTCAGGTCCTACAGTCTCCAGGCCCAGCACTCTATCTACTACCCTTTCATGACACTGCTAGAGAACAATTAAGAACTATTTATAATGAAATAGGAATTCAGAAAAGGGGTAGATTAGTGTGTACGAGAGTACTTTTATAAAAAATTTATATTAAGACAGCTAGGTGGCACAGTGGATAGAGCACTGGCCCCAGAGTCCACAGGACATGAATTCAAATTTGTCTTCAGACACTTACTAGATGTGTAACCCCGGACAAGTCACTTAACTCCAATTGCCTCCAAAATTAAAAATAATAATATTAATAATAATTTATGTATTTAAAAAATGTATCTTGAAATTTGCCTTAAGTGGTGAGGATTTCGATAGCTGCATGGGAAGGGGTATATCACGAACAAAAAAGCATGAAAGCAGGGATTAATAAGGTCACAAAAGGTATCACAGTTTACCAGATCAAGATATTTTGGCGTGAAAAAGGACTTAGTGCAAGTCTCACTTTTGATAATACTGGTTGTATGATCTATTCCAAGTCACTTGGCCTGCCACAGCCCTGGCAGCTCTGTAGCACTACAAGGTGAAGATCACTTGTGGATCTCAAATGGTAGAGGGAGTTTCCTCACTAGGAATTCCATATACCTGTTATTGATTTATTTTTCTTGAAAGTGCATATGAATAGTACATTGTCATGTATGTGTAGCACATCCTTACCCCCCCAAACCAGGAGCCACTGTTACCTTAGTTTTATGGTATTGTGTGTTTGCAGTATCATAATTATGCAGATTATGCAGATAAGCCCCATCCAGGGCACTCTCTACAAAAAGACCAGTCAGGAACCAGAAATCAAGCAACATAAATGTCAAGGGAGAAATAAAGCACTAGGATAATTTTCAGTACCCTGCAACACACACACACACACACACACACACACACACACACATGCAGCAACAGCAGCAGTAATTTTCAATAGATTCTCTACAAGTAGGGGGAGAAGCACTGCATGTAGATAGAACTCACACTCTGAAAAAGAGGATTGAATTATGACTAGAAGTGGCTCATAGCTCTCTCTGCAGCCAGTTAATGATGATTCACTGTTTCTTGCCTACCCTAATATCAATGGCTGGAGCTGTTCATGCTGCTGCAGCACCTTCATTAAATATAGCATTATCACTAGCGCGAGCCCAAAATTTGTCATGAATTTATCAATATATCTTCCTTCTTTTTTTAAAAAAAAGTAAGGCCTCATCAGACTTAGCCGACACACAAAAGCATTGCTCTGGTTTTTTGCCAAGACCTTGCCTACTCATCTTTCGCCATCCCCAAACTGCTCTTAGTAAGGTCCCCCATTTTTACTCCTAGCTGAGTCAGGACAAGTAAATTTATTTTATTTATTTTCCACCTTAGAGCATTGGCTGAGCTATCTGCAGCTCCTTCTCATTTTTTCTAGGACTGGGGATCAACACACGCACTGGTTTCTATTGCCCTTTCCCTCCTCTACCATCAATGCACTCAGCAGCTAGCACCTGGACCACATAAATTACCTTGAAGCCTTTAATAATACTGCTGTGGTTGGCATAGATCTGGTGATCTTTACCCCACATTCTTGCCATCTCAGCAAAAAGTGCTTTTGCCATTTACATATTTAAATGTCATCATTCAAAGCATGTAAGCAACAGTATACTTGATTAGATACAGAATAGCTATAGTAACATGCTCTACTTAACAACATAACAATAAACAAATTGAGGATTTCTGTTAGTTAAATTAATTGCTATGTTATTATTGTTGGAGAGCCATCCATATTCATTGAAATTCTCATGTCTGAAAATTTGAGTCTTTCTTTACATGGATTCATGGATTTAGAGGAGTAAGGGATCTTAGACACCAAAAATGTCATTTTACAGATTAGGAAAGTGAGGTCCAGAGAGACTAAATTAGTTGTCCAAAGTAATATAGGTAGTAACAGGCAAAACCATGATTTTAATCTAGGTCCTCTGACTCCAAATCCAGTGTTGATTTCACTAGAACATGTTGCCTCTTGGATTTAATGTGAATATTTGCGGTTGTTTTAGCACGGAGAATGGCAAAGCAACTTTAAAAATTCAATTTAATGAATACATACGTATTATATATAAAGAGAGAGTGTGTGTATGTGTGTCTGTGAGACAGAGACAGAGACATAAAAACAAATAGTACTTATAATCAGTATGCTTATATTATAGGAACAGTGATTGAGAGTTGGAAGGAAACATGGAGATCATTGAATCCAAAATGCTGCTCTACCGGTGAGGAAAATTAGGCCCAAGCAGATTATCCTTGACTTGTGTTATGACTTGGCTTATGATTTGTCTGAGATCATCTAGCTGTTAAGTGTCTGAAATGGGATTTGAACTCTGGACTTCCTGACTCCCAGTGGAGTGCTCTATCCATTGTGCTCATTCTACTGGGGTGACACAGCACACACAAGAAAGTAAACATAAAGCATAGAAAAAGTGATTTCAAGAGGAAGAGTGTAAGAATATGCTAATGATGCTGAGGCTAAAGAAAGATCTCCTGCAGGAGTTAACATCCACGTTGCTCTTGAGGGAAGCTAGGGACTATATGAAGGTGAGGTGAGAAGGAAATGCATTTCATTCATGAGGAAAAGAATGGAGGAGGAAGAAAGAATGTCACATATATGGAACAGAAGGACAGCACTAGTAAAGTATTTTAACTCATTCTTCACAGCCCTTAAATTTAGCCTGCTTTTATTTTGAATAGTTAGGTTCAAAGAAAAATTTTGGAAGAAGATATTCAGTGCTCAAGCACTGTGATAGCTTGCTCATTGGGTAAAAGGTAAGCAAAAAGTTTTGTTTACAACCATAGATTGTCTCATCGATATACTTTAATCTTGGCAGGAGGGAATATTGATAGCAATGAAGTGATTAATAGTTAAAGTTCATCATTACTAAGAATATACCAGCTTATGGATTTCCTACCAAGTTACTAGCATTAATAATCCATTACTTAAATACTGTCAGACTTTTTCAGTGTGAGGTAGAACTCCAGAGTTGTTATAATTTGCATTTCCCTAATTATTAATGATTTAGCACATTTTTAAAAAATATGCCTATCAAGGGTTTGGATTTCTTCCTCTGGAAATTATCTATTCATATCCTTCATCAAAATTGTCCATTTTATCTTATGTGATCCTCTCTATCTCTTGTCTGGTCATGAACTCTTTCCCTATACTGAGATCCGATAGGTATTTTTTCCCTTGTTCCTTTCATTTTTCATCCTTTATGTTTTAATCATATACCCATTTGAAACTTATAGCATAAAATATGAGACGTTGGTACATACCTAGTTTCCACCACAATGCTTTCCAACTTTCCCAACAGTTCATATAGAAGCAGCTTGTGGTATAGTGAGTAGGGCCTAGAATCAGGAAGATTTGAGTTCAAATTCACCCTCAGACTCTAGCTATGTGACACTGGTCAAGTCACTAAATCTCTGCATCAGATTCCTCAACTATAAAATGGGGATAATAACAGCAACTACCTCACAGGGGTGTTGTGAGGATCAAATGAGATAATATTTATAAACCTCTTAGAATACTACCTGGCACTTAGTAGACACTATATAAATACTACCCCCTTCCCCTTTCCTTTTTTTTTGTAGAGTAGTTAGAATTAATTCTTGCCCTAATCACCAAGGACTTTGAGTTTATCAAGCAACAGGACACTGCTCTCATTTGTTTCTGTATATGGTATACATAATCTGTTCTGTTAACCTCTGTGTTTTTAAACCAATACCAGTTGGTTTTGACTGCCTTGTAATATAGTGTCAGATCTGGCCCTATTAGATAGGCCTCATTCTTTCCCATTTTTTCTATTAATTCCCTCAAGATTCTTAACTTCTTTTCTCCCTTCAGATGAATTTTGTTATTTTTTTTTAAGTTCTGTAAAACATTCTATTACTAGTCTGATTGGTATGGAATGGGATAAGTAAATTGATTTAAATAGTATTGTCATTTTATTACATTGGCTTGGCCTATTCATAAGCAGGTAATATTTGTCCAATTATTTAGATATATTTTTGTTTGCATAAAGAGCGTTTTGTAGTTATGTTCACATAATTCCCTTGTGGAGCCTGACAGGCTGTTGCCCAAATTTTTAATATTTTCCATAGTTATTTTGAATGGAATTTCTCATCATCTCTGTTGGATTCTGTTAGTAATATTCAGAATGTGGATGTTTATGTAGATTTATGTCCATCAATTTGCCGAAATTGTTAATTTTTCAAATTAACTTTTCAGTTGACTGGATAGAGTTCTCTGAGTAAACACCATAGCATCTTAAAATCAATCATTTCATTGTCCCTTTGCCTATGCTTATTGCTGCAATTGTATCAGTTTTTTTCTAAATTAATTGATTTTCAGCTGTTGAGAAGGACCTTAAATCAATGGAGTCAGAATTACTAAGAGCTTTATAAATTCCTTGATAAAGTTCAAAATGACAGCATAGTACTTGGTCTACAGGTATGTGAGTATGTGTCTTTGGCATTTTTGTAAAATCCAAAAGAAATGAGTTTTTAAAAATTCTAATTAAATAATAAAAGGAAGTCTTTGCTGTTCCATTTTTAGGAACTGCTGTTAAATTAAAATCCAAAAGAAATGAGTTTTTAAAAATTCTAATTAAATAAATAAAAGGAGGGAAAGGAAAAAAGTAAGATAACTTATCACATTCTTTTTAATCTTTATGTTGACATGGGCAGACATATAGAAAACTTAAAGTGAAACATAAAGTGAAAACTTTGCTGGACAAATTTAATTAGTCTTTAAAATGTCTTGGATCCTAACACTATCCTACATGCTGCACAAAGTCCAAGAATGACATGGAACTCATAAAGGAAATTTAGGCTTTAGGATCTGTATGCTTGAAAAAAAAAGATGACTCCAATGACATGGTTTGAGCCAAGTTAAGGCAAGAAGAATTTATTAAACACCTACTATGTTCAAGGCAATGTATTAAACTCTGGAGACAAAAGAAAGGCCAGAAAAGCAAAAGAAAACAAAAACAAACAAATGAAAAACACAGTCCATTCCTGTTCTCAAGGAGCTCACACTCTAAGTGGAGAGACAACATTCAAACAACTCTCTCTCTCTCTCTCTCTCTCTCTCTCTCTCTCTCTCCATATATATATATATATATATATATATATATATATATATATATATATATATTATATATATATATATATATATAATATGTATAACATATACACATATATATCTTCATATATTTTTATTTATATATATTTATATATGTATATATATATATTTAAATCATTTATGGGATAAATTGTACATAATTAACAAAAAGCAGTAACCAGCATTAAGAGGGATTAGAAAAGGTTTCTTGTAGAATGTGGGATTTCATCTGGACATTGAAGGAGGCAGGAGAACTGGGAGGCAGAGATGAAGAGGTAAAGCATTTGAGGTAAGGGGGCAGCCAATGAAAGTGTCTAGAATCAGAAGTTATTTTGGGTGAAGAATAGAAAGGTGGCTGGCATCACTGGATCACAGAGTATGGAGGGGAGTAAGATACAAGAATTCAAGTAAGGAAGGAATAGAAAGAGAGAAGGAAAAGAAAAAGGGAGGGAGGGAAAGGAAGAGAGAGGGAAGGAAGGATGAAATTGAAGAGAGGGAAAGTAGTCAGGAAGGGACCAATTTATGGAGGACTTTAAAAGCCATTAATCATCTTGAGTCACTGGAATTTATTAAAATGGGAGGGAGGTGACACAGACTTGAGATTTATGATGATCAATTTGAAGTTGAGTGGAAGATTGGCAAGACAATTGAGGCACAAGACACACCATTAAGCTATTGCAGTAATCTAGGTGTAAGATAATAAGGGCCTATACCAGGGTGGTGACAATGTCAGAGAAGATAAGGAAGCATATACAATAGATTTTACAAGGGTAGAAATGGCAGACTTTGGCAAGTGATTGGATATGGCAAGGTGAGAATGAGGTCAGAATGACATCTTGGTTGACAGCCTAGCTTCCTGGGGGGAAGGTGATACAATAATAGGACAATAATAGAAAAGTTAAGAATGAAAGGGAGAGTGTATTGAAGGAAGGAAAGACAACAAATTCTGTTTTGGACGTATTGAGTTTAAGATGTCTACAAGACAGTAGCTTAAGACGTCCAATAGGCAGATGTAGATGCAAGATTACAATTTAGGAGAGAGGTTATGGCTGGGTAAGTGGCTCTGACAGTCAATAGTATTGAGAGGATAATGGATCTATGAGAGTCAGTGAAATCACCAAGCAAAACAGCATAGAGGGAAATGAGAAAAGATACCAGGACAGAATGTGGGGGGACATCCAACTTTAATGGGTAAGGGATGTCACTGCCCTCTCCAATGGAACAAAAATTAGATTAAAAACACTGCCAGTGCTTAACATAGTACCTGGAAAATAATAAGATAGAGAATAGACACATGATTTCCTTTCTCTACCAATACCATTTGACATCTAATCAATTTATGATCTTAAGAGTATTGAGAGGTTAAATGACTTGTCCATTGACATAGAGCCAATAAGTGTCAGAAGTGGGACTTGAATCTAGGTCTTCCTAGTTTTAAAGGCAGGTAGCACAGTTATTATCCTCATTTTGCAGATGAGAAACTCCTGTCATTCAAACAACTCTCTCTGTCTCTCTCTCCTCTCTCTCTGTCTCTCTCTGTCTCTCTCTGTCTGTCTGTCTCTCTCTCTGTCTCTCTCTGTCTCTCTGTCTCTCTCTCTCTCTCTCTGTCTCTCTGTCTCTCTCTCTGTCTCTCTCTCTCTGTCTCTCTCTCTCTCTCTCTCTCTCTCTCTCTCTCTCTGTCTCTCTCTCTCTCTCTCTCTCTCTCTCTCTCTCTCTCTCTCTCTCTCTCTCTCTCTCTCTCTCTCTCTCTGTCCCTCGCCTACTTCCCTCCCCCCTCACCCCCCTCCCTCCCTCCCTTTTGGTCAGGAAGTACTAGTACTAAGGGTCAGGAAGTCCATGAAACTAGATAGATACTATTTAGCTTGAGCCTGGTAAGTCTTACACCTTTCAGAAGTTAACAAATCTTCGGTTGAAAATACTACCAGGTCTGTTAAATTGATAGCTCCAAAGTAGTTTTGTTTGTTTTCTTCATGACTCCACATCATTTTGATTGTTGTTGGGGTTTTTTTTGTTTGTTTGT
This sequence comes from Phascolarctos cinereus, assembly GCF_003287225.1. Taxonomy (NCBI): domain Eukaryota; kingdom Metazoa; phylum Chordata; class Mammalia; order Diprotodontia; family Phascolarctidae; genus Phascolarctos; species Phascolarctos cinereus. The sequence goes on along the minus strand of NW_027555514.1, from coordinate 155,034,675 downwards.
TTTTATTTTTTTGGTGTTTTTTTTTTTCTAAGAAGGCTAATGGTTTGTATTTTCCAACCAAGTTGTGAAAAAAACTTGCATCACTGAATTGGGAAGCTGCAGGGATCCATGTCTTGGTTTTCCTTCACGTATATACCTTTCCTGTGTTTAAAGAGCTATCTTCCAACCAGAAACCCTGTGTATAGAGCATGAACATTTGGGTCTTTCTGCAGTTTTATTAAGCTCAACTTATTGAAGTTGCCATGACTACCGAGATTTGCAAATCGTTTTCCCACCAGCTTAGGCCAGAGTACTCAGAAGCCAGGTGCATACCTTCCAGTTACATGATTAAATACTTGAGAATCAAAAGGGGGAAATGACACATATGAAAACAACCCAGACAGGAAAGCCATGGCACTCCATAGGAGCATCATTAACTACTTCAGAATCAGAAGATAGGTTTCCCTTCTGCAAACAGTTAAGGACAGAAATACATGCTTACCTCCAAATAGCACTCTAACAGATGAAAAAAAAAGAGAGAGAGAGAGAGAAAAAGATCTTTGCTTTGCCAAGTCTGTTTAGGGAGATGGGCATCCATATACCCTAGTTAACTTTAAAGGCAAGATCATAGCTTTATAGTCTATCAGTCTATCTAATAGAGACAGAGCCTACCACACTGTTTTTTGTTTTTCACTTGATCACATAAGGATAAAGTTCTAGCTTACCTGATGATTTTTAGCTATATCACCAAAGAACTGAGAACCTCTTGAGGTGAGGTGCAGAAGACTCTGGTTAATTCCTCCATCACCCAAAAATGTTGTATAGCTTATGTAAGCTCTGAGTATCCTTCTGACTGCCACTCTCACTGAGAAGCTAGCTTCCCATTGTGCAGATAGTTATGTTATGGTCATATCCCAACTTCTACTTTTCTTCCCAGAGCAAGTTAGCTAGACCTCTGGGAGGAGGCATCCCCTTAAGTGATTGAAGGTATATTTCTAATGTCATTAGCTCAAGCCCCTATTTTGATATATATTTACTCAATATCATTGATCAGCTCTTATTAGTATATCCCTTTTATCATTGATTGTCCTAGTTGTCAGTACTCTTATTATCAATTAGTAACATTTGTTAGGCTTACAAAGGGATTTTTACTGAGTAAACATAGAAAGAAAAGAAATACAAACATATTTAGGGGTGTGCAGATGTTTTCTCTGGGGGGCAGGGGAAGTATATATAAGACATTTTAAAGTTTTATCCCCATCAATGACATCTTTTTTCTGTCACTTCAATTCTAGCCAATCAATAGAATAATAAAATCAAGCTCTTATTTGTAGCATTTGCTGATTTTGAAGTATAAATGCTCACACTGAAAATTTAATAGTTAACTCTTAAGAGCTAACTTTGCTACCTCCCCTGTCATATCCCCCCAACTGAGGGGTTTATACAAAGTTATTACTCCCCCAAGTTCACTTCTAAATGTGGCATAGCTAACTGATGAAGATGCTCCAGAAATCTGTGGTAACTGGGTTAAGGCTTTATTTATCTTTCTGATTAATTGTAGATAGTTTCACCAAGAGAGACCCCTAACTTGGGTACCAGACCTGATTTTAGTCCTTAGTGTGCTATTAACCATCAGTGAGGCACTGGTCAAATTATTTATGTTCACTACATTTTAGTTTTGTCATCTATGATATTAGTGGTTTAGTCTAGGTTACTTCAATAGCTCACACTAGCTTTCAGATAGGAATAGATAATTGCATATTGTTAATTAACAATACCTAGACAAGTTATCTGCAAAATTGAAGGGTTAAGTGGAAAAAAGTTTGTTCTCTCTAACACTACTTCTGCTAAACATGCCCATCTCCGTCCCAATTTCAGTTTAGGAAGTATTCCTATGGCTTATGCTTGCCTTCATATCTCTCCTGAACTATTGCAGTAGTCTTCTAATTGATCTTGTCTCTAATTCTCTCCATCTCTAATGATAAATAATTTTACTCACCTCCTGAAAGAAAAGTGACAGATAAAAAAAAAAAAAAAGAATCACTGAAGCATTAAAAAAAATAAAGAACACAACAGAAGTCATAAGAAAAACATAGTCATAAGAAAACACAGACATCCAGAACAGCTTTGAAAGTTCAAAGTTTCAAGTTAATATATATTTAAAGGAAATGCAAGCTGTACTTAAGAGAAACTGTACACAATTTCATATATATTCTTCATTCTCTTTCACTTTTTTATATAAAGAAATGCTTATTTTATTTGGCCCTTTTTAAAGTTTAATTTTTTAAAAAATGAATGTTTCTTTAATTCATGGCAGAAATTCAACTCTATGAGCATTTATTAAGTACCTAATATTACTTTGCCAAAAAGTGACCTTGCTCTTAAGGAATTTACATTCTTCTGTTGGGAGGGGCACTATGCATATAAATTAAAAAATGCAAAACAAAGGTAATTTGGGAGAGTGAGTAGGGGAACTTTAACAACCTAGGGGATCTGAAAAGATGTAGTTAGAAGGTGGTATTTTTAACTTGTCCTTTGTCAGAGCTAGGAATTCTAAGAAGTGAGAGGAAAGATCATTTGAAGTATGAGTGATAGCCTATGAAAAGCCAGGAGATGGAATGTTTTATAATAAAAAAACTGTGCTACCCCACCTTTCCAGGAAGACTTTCCCAAGCTTTCTTAGTTCTACAGCCTTTCTTCTTGATGGTTTATCCTTCCCATACATTGTTTGTAGTAGTTGTTTTCCCCATTAGATTGTAAGCTCCAGGAGGGGAGGGTCTATCTTTTGTCTTTCTTTGCATCCCCAGGACTTAGTACAATGCATGACACATAGTAGGTGCTTAATAAATACTCAGTAGCTGATGGTTTGTGTAGAATATAAGTGTGTATGGGTGAGATGGGGTAATGCATGATTGGGAGCACTTTTATAAGTTATACTATGGAAATTGTATTTTATCCCATAGGAAATAGTGATCCACAAAATCCTTGGGAAGAGGACAGTAAATAGGTTGGTCTTGTGTTTCATAAAGTGGGTAGCTGTGTGAATTTTGTACACATGATTCCTTTTTCTTTCTTTTATTTCTTTGGAGATAGGGGTCTCATAGTGATATTCTGGACTCAAAGAGTATCTACAATTTGGCATTAATCAAAAATTTCTTTCCAGAAATGCTGGACCAGTTCACATGACTATACCCATTTTCCTGCAAACATTTTCCTCCAAACAATTGCCCATTTCTTTTATTGTAATCTTTGCCAATCTGATGGACATGAAGTAGAATTTCAGAGTCACTTTTATTTGTAATTCTCTAATTGTTAGTGATTTGTAGCATTTTTTTTAATAGGGCTATTGAAAACTTGAATTTATTCCTTTTAGAGCTGACTATTCATATCCTTTGACTATCTGTTGAAGAATGGCTTTTGCCCTTCTGAGGCTGCTAAGTGGTACAGTGGATAGAGCACCAGATCCTCATTGAGGAAGACCTAAGTTCAAACGTGACCTCATATAGTGTATCTGTCACTGTGTGACCCTGGGCAAGTCACTTAACCTGGCTTACCTCACTTTCCTCAAAACTCTAAAATGGTAATAATAACAATCTCTACCTTGTAGGTTTGTTGTGAGGATCAAATGAGATAATATTTGTGAAGTGCTTAGTATATTTCCCTGGCACACAGTGGGTGCTATATAAATACTTCTATATAAATAGCACCTCCTTTCCCTTCTTATATGTTTAAATCTGTTCTTTATGTGTCTTAGATACTAGACCTTTAGCAGAGAAACTTGCTTTAAAGATTTTCCCCCAGCTAACTATAACCCTTTTAACTTTAACTGTACTATTATTGTTCATTTCAAATTTTTGAATTTTAAATAGCCAAAATTGCCATTTATATCTCACATGATCCTCTCTATTCCTTGTTGTGTCATTAACCTGTCCCCTAACCACAGTTGTAAAAGTTATTTCCTTCTTCAATCCTCAAATTTATTATGTGAAGTTTACACACACACACACACACACACACACACACACATCATATCATATTCATTCGGACCTTATCTTGGTATAGTGTTAAAGATTTTGGTCTAAGTCTAACTTCCTGCCAGATTGCTTTCTGCTTTTCCCTGCAGTTTTTGTTGAACAGTGAGTTTTTATAACACTAGTTTGGGTCTTTGGTTTGATCAAACACTATACTACCATGTTCTTTTGGAGAAACATAGTCATAAAATAGATGGGAAGTAAATTACATGGTCATATGAAGTTCCTGAACCAATTCAGCTGAAGAAAAGCAAACATATCCTTCTGATTGGCTTATTAGCTTTTATGACCCCTATAGAAAATGGGTTCTGTGTTTCAAGAAATGATAACTACTTAGAGTATTTAGAGGGCTCAGCAATTTAATGTCATCATTACATATGCAGCTTGCTTGTTATTTTTTCCCCCCTAGAGATGGTCCCTAATGGTCAGTCTGGATGCATCTTGGCAATTTAGAAAGGGGCTAGCACCATAATAGCAGTTACCTGAAAGAAAATAGAACTTCATTGTTACTGGCTGTCATTCAGACACTTCTAACAGATACTAAATTCAGTTATAGAAATGCATAGCATACATTTGCATATTTTATTTATTTTTACCATGTATCTCAATTTTATTCTTTCTGCTCTCAGGAATTTATAGAGTATGCTAATTGTATCATATTTGAATTTTCTCCCAGTCTCTCTTTTTGTTTACCAAGTTTATTCTCTTTGAGTTCCCTTATTATATCCAGAATTTACTTTCTGATTGTTCCTGAAACCTCATTGATGGCTGTTGTCAAGAATCTGAAGGGCTGTTATGTGGTAGAGAACTTAGCTGTATTCTGCTTGGCCTAATGATGATCCAGAAAGCAGAATCATGAGTAATGTCTAGGTGTTCCAGAGAGTGAAGGTTGCACATGCTATAGAAATCTATAGCAAGATTTAATAGATGGGAGTGGTAGCCTCTGAGGTCATTCACACTCAGTTGAGGCACCTCATTCTCCTGTGATTAGACTCTTTGTCTTACTTTATTTTAAAGTGATCCAAGAATGTGCTATAATAACTGATTTTTTTTATTAATTAGTAAGTTGTCAACCTCATTCTAATGAGGTAATTTGAACTCCAGCCCAGTTTATAAAATATTAATTATACCATGTATAATTAATAATAAATGTTAATTATTTAATGAACTGGTAAAACTTCCTTTTCCAATAATAGTTAGTCATTGACAATTTATTAGCAAAGGAAAGCAATAATAATGCAAAGTCATAAATTACTATTTACAGTACTTTGGCTTGGTGAAAGTTTATAGCCAGAGTCAACTTCAACACTCAATATAATTAGATAACTCCTCTTCAGTTGTCTAAAAACACACCATTCATTTCATTCTGGATATAGATTAATGTCTCTAAGATTCTTCATAACTACAGTTCTCAAAAGGAATTAAGTTTAGGTTCTTTGAAAATAAGCTCTGTTATTCCTATTTTATTGTTCACTTCTTCAGCAATTGCAAAGAACGTTCTTCTGCTTACATGTTCTTCACAGGACTCTCTTTAAAAATTTCTCTAAAACCATTCAATTATGACAGTTCCAATAAGGAAGAAGTTTCACATCAATTTCTCTCTCTGTCTTCTTCACAAATTCATGACTCCACTACTATTGAAGATAAAATACACAATTTCTGCTTGATTCCATAGGACAAAACCCTTCATAGAGAGATATTTTCAGCTGATTCTTCAGACTATCAGCACAAACTGTTTTCAACATTCCTTTTGACTTTTAAAGCTACGGAACAGTATCAGTAATCTAAAAGAAAGTCATTTGAATAGAGGATATAGAAGGTGGAAAAAAATCTATTAGAGCTTTGCAGAGGTGGGTTGGTCTATCTCAGAAAGTAACAGATTCCCTCACCCTGGATATTTTCAAATAGAGGCTAAATAGTCACTTGTCAGCAAAGTTGTAGAAGGAATTTTTGTTCATATAAGCATAAGACTAAACATTTCTCCATTTTGTTGTAGTTCAGTTATCTGGATTATTGTCTTTATTTTAACTTCTGATTTTGTGACTATAGTAACCATTGAAGACACATTTAGCAAGCTTAATGACAGAAAAGTAGAGCTTTCAGAATATTTGTAGATCTTGAAGTAAGATAGTGAGCCAAATTAGGCTATTGGGTAACTTGTTCCACATTCTTGGAGTCTAATACAGCTTCAGGGAATCTCAAGATTCTTCTGAGAGTTCAGATGCAAATGGAGAGTCACCAAGGAAGATCTTCTAAAGGGTTCTGCTTCTAAATTAGGACAAACTTTGTTTCTTGAAGTCCTTTCCAACCCTGAGCTCCTGTGACTCCACTAAAGGTCTACTCCAATAGATCATGTGATATCCAGGTTATATATGTTATGTTACAATCAACTAATTTGGAGTTCTTTTAGGTCCTTCCAAGCTGAAAGCACTTCGAGTTAGGACCTGACTCTCCCCCCTCCCAAGAAAAAAAAGGTGGCAGGTCTAGAGGTCACTCTAGCTAAATTCAGATAGGTTCCTTACCAGAAGATAGCAACCCATGAGGTAATTAATTATTTTTGGCCATAGCAAATAACCTATATGGGAATGAAGGTCTAAAAATCTTTATTAGGAGTGACCACACCAGGACAATTAAGAATTTTTCAAAGTATCTCTTAAAACTAACTATTTATTAATTACTATCAATCAATTAAGAAGCATTCTTTAAGTGCTTATTGTGTGCCAGGCACTGTTCAAAGTGCTAGAAAGGTAGGGCGATACAGTGAAAAGATAATGGCTGTGGTGTCAGAGGATCCTCCTTCAAATCTTACCTCTGATGCTCACTACTTATGTATCTTTGAAAAAAAAATCACTTTACTGCCCTGCATCTTAATTTCTTCATCTAAACAATAAGGAGGTTGGATTAGATGGCCGATGAGGTCCTTTCTAGCTCTATACCTATGATCTATAAGTATATTTTCCCCTCGGGATAGTTTTTATGTATTGCTAGGGTACAAAGACAGCACTCCAGGGCATATGTCTCTTTGCCTCAACACCAAAAACGTAATTCTGTTGTTCAGTCATTTCAGTCATGTATTACTTTTCATGACCCTGTTTGGGGTTTTCTTGGCAAATATCCTTGAGCAGTTTGCTATTTCCTTCTTCAGCCCATTTTATACATGAGAACTAGGGCAAAGAGACTTGCCCAGGGTCACACAGATAGTAAGTGTCTGAGGCCAGATTTAAAATCATGAAGATAAGTCTTCCTGATTTTAAGCCCAGCATTCTATTCACCGTGCTGCCAAGCTGCCCATCAAAAATTTTGTCATGTTATGAATATTAATAAGTTCACTGCATATTTTGCTCATCTAAATATCTGGCTATTGACAATATATAATACAGCAACCCTGCCCCCCAATACACACACACACACACACACACACACACACACAGAGGAAATAAATATGCATATGGTAATCTAATTTAGTACTACTAATCTCAATCACTGCTCTTTTCTGAAGAGACAAGCCTTTTACTAGCTCAAGGGAACTGGCCTTGCCTAGATCTGTAGCCTTATTCTGAATGACTCAAGAAGGTGGGGGCTATCATTGTTTAATATTTATGAGAACAAAAGGAGCTGAAATTCTTTATAAATGTGCTAATATAGAGTAGGAAGACCCTAGCCACATGTTAACATACCAGTCATAAGTAAACTAGATAAGAATCTACACGGGGTTGGTCAAATTCCTTTGATGGTGAGAGGTTGCACCCTGGGTCTCCTAAGTGATTCTATTTGTATCTACCTTATCCCAGCATCCAGTTCCTTCTAGGGAATTATATTTTTCCTAAGGAGAATAATTTAGTAGCACAAGACTTAACTCACATTCAAAAATAACAGTTCTTGGTAGCATTTTCTTTGGAACCTAATTCAATAAAGATATCTATATTTACATCTATATCTATATCTATCTATCTATATATATTTATCTATCTATAGCCTCATGATGTACAAAATATTATGCAAGACACTGGGCAAGATGCAAATGTATTGAGTAACTGAGCTGGACCATTATTTAGGAAGCAATGGGGAGACACTGGTAGTTTTTGAGCAGAAGAGTCATGTATACGTAACTCTACATAAGGAATAATAAATGGGCAGCTGTGTGAAAGATGAGTTGATGAGTTTAAGGCACGAGAGAAGGGAAGTACATAGAAGGGAAGGGAATATGAATTTATATAGTGTTTACTCTGCCAGGAACTATGATAAGCACTTTAAAAGCATTATCTGATTTAATCTTCACAACAATCTTGCAAGGAAGGACATGTTTTTATTCCCATATTATAAGAGAAGAAACTGAAGCAGAGGTTAAGTGACTTGTCCGGGGTCACAGAGCTAATAAGTGTCTGAGATTGGTTTTGAATTCAGGAATCACTCCAGGCCCAGTGCTCTATGCACTACCTCACCAACTGCCTCTTGCAGTGATAGAGGACATTGCAGTAATAGAAGTGGTTAGAAGTGAGAATTTGCATGTCTTTGGCAATGACTGTAGGCAGGAGGAGATGGATGTGAGAGATTTTGTGGGGGTTTGTTAATTGAATGTGTGAATTAATGTAACAGCAAAGGAATAGTCATATGCACCCTTCTATATCCATAGTATGCCCCTCACCTATATGAAAGAGTTTCACTTTTTAGCAAAGCTTAGTCATTGTAGTTACATAATATTCAATTTCACTTTTGTTCTTTCCATTTACATTTTTGAGGCCATTGTGCATATTGCTTTATTACTTCTACTTACTTTGCTCCATATCTGTTTTTCTAAGTCTTCTCATTCTTTCCTGAATTCTTTATATTCATTATTTCTGGCAGCACAGTAATAATATTTTCTTACATTCATGTAACACAAATTGTTTAGCTATTCCCCACTTTAGGCACATCTACATTGTTTCCAATTCTCTGTTATCACAAAAGTGGTATTACCAATATTTTCATGTATATGGAGCCATATTCTTTTTTTTCCTTTTTTTTTGTTTGGCCTATTTGAGCTATATTCTTAGCAGTGAGGTCTCTAGATTTTTTTGAAAGACATTTTCATAATTTGCTCAGAATAATTACAAGTTATTTTCTAGAACTTTTTTTTATTTTTTTTTTTTAGATCACATCTTTGGGGCAGCTAGGTGGCCAAGTGGATAGAGCACTAGCCCTGGAATCAGGAGGACCCGAGTTGAAATCCAGCCTCAGATGCATAACACTTACTAGCTGTGTGATTCTGGGCAAGTCACTTAACCCCATTACTTAGCCAAAAAAAAAAAATCACATTCTCAATAACAATGTGCCTGCTGAGATATGGTATTATATTAGCATAATTTCATTTCCCAATTTATTTTAAATAATTGGTTTATATTATTATTATATTATTATGTTATATTATTATATTAAAAAATGAGCATAGACAGATGTTTTCCATGTACATAAAAGAGTATCATATATGAAACTGGAAATCTCTGGTGCATGGAGATTTTAAAAACATATCTTAAATTTAACATGATAGGAGCAATACTGCTTTGCCTATCCATGGCCCTTTTGAACTTCTGTTCTCCTCAGTGAATTTTTTTGATGTTTCATTGATGCTATTTTCTTCCATTGTATCACTATCATTCCTTTTCCCACTTTCTCCACCTAATAATCTTAAATTAAAAAGATGACTCTCACCTGGCTAATATGATAACCATCTTCATTTGAAATATCCATAATTTAATCAAATTATCCCAATAATAATGAAGATGATAGCTATCATTTATAAATTTTTTTTACAGTAAATAAAGCACTTCCTTACAACCACCCCGTGAGGTAAGTTTGACAAATACTAGTAACTCTATCCCTATTTTGTTGTAGATGAATCATTTCAGTCATATCTGAGTCTTTGTGACCTCATTTGGAGTTTTCTTGGCAAAGACATTGGAGTAGTTTGCCACTTTTTCTCCAGCTCATTTTACAGATGGAGAGACTGAAGCAAACAGGGTGAAGTGACTTACCTAGGTTCACTCAGGTAGTAGGTGTCTGAGGCCACATTTGAACTCAGGAAGATGAATCATACTGACCTCAGGTTCAGCCCTCTATCCACTATGTCACTTAGCCATCCATCCCTATGTTACTCATGAGGAAACTAAGGTGCAGAAATGAAGTCTTTGAGGTTTTGAACCCAGCTCTTCTGACACTCTCTCCACTTAGAACACAATGCTTTTATGAAAATCTCAAAACTATAATTATATTAAGTCAACATTTTACTTGCTATATGTGGATAATAGTTTACATTTGTAGAGTGCCTTAGGGTTTACAAAGCATACTTTAAATCACCTCATTGAGCATCACCGCCATGCTATAATGAAACAGTTATTGTCAGATTTAAAGTGACTTGCTCAAGCTATCCAGTTGGGAAATGGGATATTCATGCTCAGATTTTTTTTTTAATTCCGTATACAGTGCAATGATCTCATCACACCATCCTGAATGGTGGATTTTGAAAATTCTTGAAGGGTTAGCATGATATAAGTGTCAGGTGGAAGGAACACTGGATTTGCAATCAGAAAATTTGGGTTTGAATATTCCATTTATGAATTGAGTGAATTTTGGCAAATCACTTTAGCATATGTACAATTTGGTTGAAATAATTGCCTTTTGATTTTCTTTTCTATTATGTGCATAGAAATGAATAATTAAGTGTTACATTATAGAATTAGAGCTGGCAGGGGACCTTTGAGGTGACTAGAATACATACAACCTGCTCCCATTTTACATATAGCCAGAGTGTTTAAGCAGTCTATACAAAGTCACATGACCAGTAAGTGGCAAAACTGGTGTTTGAACCTGGGTCATAGACTTGAAGATTTAAAACTGGAAGGGACCATAGAATATATCAAGTCCATCCCCTTTATTTTACAGAGGAGGAAATTGAGACACAGAACTTCAGTGACTTGCCCAGAATTGAAGAGCTAGTGAGTGTCAGAGGCAGGATCAAACTTAGGTCCTCCCATTTTCATCTCATGCACTTTCCATTGCATCATGATGCTTTTGGGTTTGATGTACAGTTTGATAGGAAGAGAAGGGTTTGTAGTAGGCATTGCTGGGAGGGCAATTTTGAGCAGAAGAAGAAACAGCAGCAGCAGCAGCCTAGTATAATGGAAAGAACAGTGGCTTGTGAGTCAGAGGACTTGAGTTCAAATTTTGCCTTTACTAACATATTTCCTTTGTGACTTTAGGCAAATCATTTAACTTGTGTGGGCTGCAGTTTCCACTTGTATTACATGAAGCGATTGAACTAGAGATGGGTCTCTGGGGTTCCTCCAAATGCTAAATCAATATTGCAAAACAAGTCATCAAAGTTGGGAACAAAAACATTCTCTCTACTGCAGGATAAACTACCTTTAGCTATAGCCAATCCAGTGGAAAAAAAAATAGCCACACGCATCTTAAGGCCAGGGACTACATTGATCTGTGCCTTAGAAAAAGCAAGCAGGTGAATCATTCATCAGGAGGAATTACATTGTACTTTACTTACCTTTTAGAAAACCACTCCACTTTCAAAAGAGAAAGAGAGAAACATTAAGGTTATGATTACTTAAACAAAAACTCCTGAAACTTCAAAATCCACAGTGGCTTAAGAGGCAGCTAAATCTTTGGGGGGTGACTTTAAAACTCCAGTTTCTTGCAAGAGTTCAAAGCACCTGTCAACTGGCGGACACTCTTTCCCAAAGTGGCTAAAATGTGTTTCAGTGCTAGGTAAGCTGGTGAAATTTGTTTGTATGATTTCTTAGCCTCGTTTACTCAAGCTAAAAGAAACTGCTGGAATTTAAAACTCCTGTTTTCAAGTCCAAAGTAAGTGAGCTTTAACAAAGGAAATGGATGGTCCTCTAACTGTTTGCATTTAAAATGATTCATTTAAATGGTTATTTTCATTGTGCACAGGTGGTAAACTTATCTCACATGTTTTTTATATAACAGCCTGAAATAGAGAGCCCTGAAAAGCAGCATCTAATGGTGTCATTAAAATGATTGTAAACATGCCTGTTGTGGCAGATGTGTGCTTTCTTTCTGTTGATATACATTTGAATTGTTGGGTAAGATCAAACAAATGCAGACTTCTAATATGTCAAAAAATGTCTGCATTGCAACAGGTTCTGTTTTTAAGGAGATCTGTTTCCTGAGGGGGCCAGGACAGCTATAAAAGAGCCAGACTGCAAGATCAGATTCAATGTCAGCCCCCATTCTCTTTGATTAGACCAGAACTCTCTGTATCTGTCTCTCTCTAGCCTGTAGTTTCAAATGGAAAGAAACTGCATGTTGAATCAGAAGAGTTTGGTGAAAAGTTACCACAGACCAAAGCAGTCATCGATATAAGAAACTGATTTGGGCACAAGAGTGTATGGGTATGTGTGCATGTGTGGGTGTGAAACATGTATGGTTGTAGGTTATTTCTAATTCCTAGAATTCTGACTTGTGCAGTTTTTTTTTTTTTGTTACTGTGTATCAAGTCTGAACCACCTGCTGGACAGTTTTAGAGATTTCTTGATTAAGGCTTTGTTATATACCACAAAGAGGCAGCCAGGTGATAGAGTGTTAAATCTGGAGTCAGGAAGATGTGAGATCAAATCCAGTCTTGGACATTTATTAGCTATGTTGCCCTGGGGTTGTCATTTAACATCTGTCTGCCTCAGTTTACTCATCTGCAAAATAGGGATAACAATAGCACCTATCTCCTTGAGTTTTTCTGAAGATAAAATGAAGTATTCATAGAGCACTTTGCAAACCCCAAAAAGCTATATAAATACTGAGTAGTTGCTGTTGGTGGTTTGTTTTTATCTGTTGAGTAGTAATGCTAAGCTTACTGATGTTTTCTTGGAAAGGGTGAGGTTGCTATTTGTTTAAAGATTACTTTGGTGGAGCAAATAGTGTATGTTTTTAGTTCTGGTTTCAAGCAAAGCAATTCAGAAAGGGTCATTAATTTGGTAATTACAAAATAAAATGAACTTGCTCAAAAGCTGCTTGGGTGGTAATTAACAAAACAATTGGACTCAAAACCTCTTGCATATGAATTCTCTTTCCCAAATGACATTTTAGTTGAGAGAATAACTATAGAGATTTATATTTTTCAAATCATAACTATTTCATATCTGTGCATATTTGCTGTTGAATTGAATGTGAGAATTTAGGAAAAATAGGGGTTTTTTTCTGCTTTCTCGTACTCGATCAAAGTTATGGATACACAGTATTTCCTTCAGTTTTAAGATTCAAAGAGCTACATCTAATCCCTTTTCAAAGACCTACAGATGCTTTCTGCAATTGGTATTTTGCTTTACTCTTGTATATGTGTATGTGTGTACATATACACATCTAAGAATTGTGATTTTATTAGTATGGTATACCTCTGGTGTGGAAATCTTCCACTGTACTAATCTTCCACCAACTCAGACTGAAGCCTATCTATGACTTTGTAGATGAAGTCCTTGGAAGTTTCCTGAGGATCATAGGTATTAATTGACTAAGTTAGTATCCAAAACTGAATTTGAAACGAATTCTTCCTGACTCCATGGTGCCAGATGTTTGTCCACAACAGCTAGACACCCAGCTAGGTATTTTTTGTCTGAGGTGCTTTCATTGTTTGGAATCTCTAGATGAATCTAGGAATTCTGAGGGACTATCTTCATTTCCCCCCACCCCTTGTCTTTCCAATCTCTGTCTTTCTGTGATAGCTGAATCAGGCCACATAAATTATCTTGTGGATGACTTGAGAAAGCACTGGAAACAATAGGAGGGAGGAACTGAGATAATGGCTGCTCCTCTGGCATTGATGGTTGTATGATACATGAGGGTGGGGTGCAACGCTAATAAAATGGTCAAGGTTTATATCCTTGCTGCCAACAAGATCAAACTAAAAAAAAATAGTAATTTGAAACTAACTTACAGCTGTTTTCTTCTCAGTGATGCAGAAATGTTACTACTAGGGTGAAGAACTTCTGCATGCCCCTATATTTGCAAATGAGATAGTTGTGCCCTAGAAACATCCACAAAATGATTACTAATAAGGTTCCTAAATATGCTTAACTGATGGATGAGTGGATGAATTTAGCCAAATGTGATCCTCATAGAACCTTAGTAAAGTTATAAGTATGTTTTTGCTCCTATAATATAATGAATTCAGCATAATAGATTTGTATGGAGGTCAGAAAAATAGAGAAGTACTGAGGCATTTTTCCCTTGACCTGACAATAATAATAGAGAGATGTGTTGTCTTTCTGTGGCATGTAACCAGGGTGAAACAGAGAACCTCCCAAGACTTGTCAAAGCAGATGATTAACACCCACTTTCAGTGATTCACCTGGATGCAAATGATATTGCCAGAGGTAATCTAGAAAATATTGCCAATGATTATAAAGTCTTGGTAAGAAACTGAAAGGAAACAAGTAGTATTTTGTATTAGGGTGCTTGATAAAAAGCAAAGGTTTCAGAAAAGAAGGTCAGTATTGAGAATTGAGCAGCTAGTGAAGAAGATGGTATCTGAAAATGGGGTTTGGATTTCTGGATAATAATTGAAAATATGGAAATACTGGGACAATGACAGAATAGACCTAATGAGGGCTGGTAGCAATATATTTGCAAATCTAGTCAAAAAGGTTTTAAAGTGAAAAGCAAGGGAAAGAGAGTGAACTTCATATACATATACGAAGTCAGTAAATATGCATATATTTATATTTATATATGACTATGGGTCTCTTGAGTCATATGTTATTAGAACAAGGTTTATTAACCTTTTTTGGTATCATGCACTCCCCCCCCTTTCAGAATAATGTTTTAAAATGTATAAACTAAAGTACAAATGATTGCAATGGAAACCGATTCGATTGAAATAAAGATAGAATTTTGTTTTCCTTTCCAAGTTCTTGGACCCACTGAAATCTATTCATGGATACCTTAAAGCTCCATGAATCCCAAATCCCAAGATCCCCTGGCATAGGGAGTAGCCAGTCTATGCAAGGGAGAATAGAGATGTCTCAAAATTCCTATGAGGAAACCCGCAAGAATGGGACCAGTAATAAAACCCATGCCCTCTGACATTTATAAACATCTGCAAATGTAAATAACAAACAACATGAATTAGAGATCATACCACAAAGAGGGAAATGTATATAGGTATCACTGTGATTAAATGACATGATAAACATACCCAGAATGTGGCTTTGGAATGGAAAAGTTTATTCATAACGACAAGTTAGGTAATGGGAGAGGGAAGAGTAGAAGCACTTATTAAGATATATTTATGAAAGAAATCCAGCAGTGAGAGTGAAGAACCATAGTGTAGGACATTTGGGTGACATCCAGTGTAGCCAAAAACAAGTGATCTTGTCTTTGGAGGATACTATAGAATGCACTGAGAAAGGAGGAAAAAGATGATGTGTTCAAGGAACAGACCATGATAAGCTTGTCATGTGGGTGTGGTAGAGTAGTGATAGTCTTCATTTATCAGGACTTATGCTGGAGCTCTTTCTCTACCAAGACTATGACAACTAATAATTTTTTGCATTAATGATTATTTCACTATTCTCAAGGTTAAAAAATCAACATGAGGAATTCCTATTCTATGTCCTATTTTGGCTAAAAAGAAAGGACTGGTTACCAATATAACTGATGGGAATCTTGAGAGAAAGGAACAACTCCACTTTAGAATTTGTGACGAAACAGAAGGGGTTGCCAAGAATAGATATCCTTAGATTTGTTTTTTGTTTGTTTGTTTTTGGAAGACAGATTTCACAGAATCCATAGAAAAAATAGACAGTGTTTCATACCCTAAAGTTCTACAAGAAGAGTCAGCCCAGGAGGAACAGGGACACTTTTCAGAATGCATTCTAAAATAACAATGATGAATAATTCCAGTGAGATGAAAAAGAGACAGTGGTCTGTGGAGACTATTGTGAACATAAAGGGAAATTATTGACCAACTTAGACTGGTACAGGAGCAAGGATGAATACAGAGGGATGGCATGATTTCATAAGAGTGAAAAATGCTATAGATTAGAGGGAAGTCAGACTGGATGAAAAGCTAAGACCTAAAGAAAGAGGTCTCTTTTTAAAGCTATATTAGGAACTAGAAGAGGGTCAAAAAAAGAAATAATAAAAGATGACAGAGAAAAGGAACTGCTCAACTCTTCTTATTATTTTTTTTTCCTTCTGTTATGTTGAGGAGACAAAAGATCACTAGATTGGGAAGAGCAAGACAAAAAATGGCAAATAGAGAATTATAATTGGAAATAGTTAAGGAAATAGTAAGGGAGTCCCCATTTAGTTATATCATATCAATGGACCCATAACAGCTTCATCCTAGGGGATTAAAAAAATGATGTATTTACGAAACCACTATTACTATTCTCAGAATGATCAAAACAGAAGAGAGAAAAAAACTGCATCTCTGTCAAAATACAAATAATTTATTTTTTATTGACTGAATAATTTTTGGCAAAATTCTAGACCATAATATTTAAAAAAAGATAATTAGAAAACATTTAGAAAAGAAAGTGATGATCATAAAGAGGTAATTTAGCTTCAGTGGAATAGCAGGAGAATGCTAGATGTTACATTAAGAAGACTTTGTATCATATCCTTATTCTGATACTTAAGAGATATATGACCTCAGTATGGTAACTTTTGAAACCTCAGTTTCCTCACCTCTAAAATGGTGATAAAAATACCTCCAGTACTTTCTTCATTGCTTTTTTTTTTTGGTGAAGATTAAATGAGATAATGTATCTGAAAAAACTTTATAAACCTTAAAGCTAGACTTGTAGACAATTTGGAGATGCGTCAGCTAGATCAGTAGATTCAAAACTGGTTCAATTGTAATACTGAAAGCATAGTAATTAATAGTTTACTGTTAACATTGGTGGGAATGAGAAGAAAAGGATCCCTATTGGAAAGTACCAGTAATCTGTGCTTGGTACTGTGCTGTTTAACCCTTCTCTCAATGACTTAGATTAAATAAAAGATGTCAAGCTTATCAGATTTTCAGGAAGAATACAGATAGGAGAGATAAATTGCATCTTGGATTGGCAGAATTAGGATCCAAATAGATAATGACAGGCTAGAACATTGAGTAAAATGAATTTAATTGGGGTAAATGTGAAGTCTAATATTTGGGTTCAAAAAATTAATTTCACTGGCTCAAGAACAGGGAGTTATCACTAGGGAGTTATTTGCTTGGAAAAGATCCAAAAGCTCTAGTGGACCACAAGTTCAATTATGATGCAAGACTGTGGTACAGCAGCCAAGTCCAAAGCAATCCTGGATGGCAATACTCAAAGTATGTTTTCTACAACTACTAAGACAATAGCACCATGTACTTGGCCTTAGGTTGACCACATCTGTAGTAATTTGTATAGTCTTAGGTGCTACACTTCAGGAAGGATATCAATAACCTGAATGACAGCCAAGATGGTAAAGACCTTGAAGTTCATGCCATAGAAGGATCAGTTGAAGGAACTGGAGAGGAGACTTTAAGGAGGCATAATATTTGTCATTAACTATTTGATGGCCTGTCTTGTTTAAGAAGGAATAAATTTGGGGCAGCTAGGTGTTGCAGTGGATAGAGCACTGGCCCTGGAGTCAGGAGGACCAGAGTTCAAATCTGGTCTCAGACACTTGACACTTACTAGTTGTATGAGCCTGGGCAAGTCACTTAACCCTATTGCCTAGCCAGAAAAAAAAAATAAAATAAACTTGTTCTGTTTGCCTCAGAAGGCAGAACTAGAATAGTATTTGAATGTTATGTAAAAGCCAAATGTAGCCTTGAGGTAAAGAGAAAATTCCCAACAATTGGAGGATTCCAAAAGTGGGATGAGATGCCTTGGGAAGCAGTAAGTTCTCCCTTGTTGTATGTCTTTAAACTCAATGACCACTTGTCCAATTTGATAAAAAGGGTTCTAGTTTGGGTATGAATTGGCTTTGATAGCCTTTGAGGTCTTTCCAACACTGAAATTCTTTTTTAGGATGATTTAAGAAATTTGATACAATCCAATCTTTTAATAATGCTAATAAAATTAGATTCATTTTTTGAAATTTATTGAACAGACATTATTGTTGGTCTTTGTAGCCTGAATTTCTGTTGTGTTTTCAGTAATGATTAATGGTGAGTGTGTGTGTGTGTGTGTGTGTATAAAGTTAAATGTCTGGTAAAGTAGGAAAATTACTGAGGTGAATGATTATAGTTCCCTTTCTGTTTCGTTTTGTTTTTACTGAAAACATTGCTGCATTTCCTTTGTTTTAGAAATATTGTGTTAATAGCCATGGTTGATTGAAATACAACTGGTTGAATTACAGAACCTCCATCTCTTCCCTCCAAAAAAATCAATTAATAGCTTGTCCTTTTGAATAGAAATCTTTACTGCCTTATTATAGTTCAATCCTGCAAATATTTTTATTTTAATAGAAATATGTGGCTCTTCCCAATTATAAAAACTGGCACTGTCTAGTTTGTTCCTTTACATTGTTTAAATCTGATCATATCATTTCTTTAGTCAATAAATAAGTTGTCCCCCTTTTGTTTTTTGGGGAAAAATACAACCATTTCTTGCAGCATAGAAAGTCCTTCATCATCTGGCCCCAACCTATCTTTTTGGCTTCATCATACGTTATTCCAACTCTGACACTTCAATCCAGCCAAACTGGCTGGATTCCTCTTATACAGTATTCCACCTAACTTCTCCATTCCTTTGCACTAGCTGTCTCCCATGTATAGAATGCATTATCTCCTCACTCCTTCCTCATCAAATAATATTTTTGCTTTTCAAGGTACAGCTCAGGCAGCCCCATCTGCATGAAATTGTTCCTTATCCTACCAACCTCTGGTACCTCCCCTCACTATTTTGCATTTACATACTTTGTAATGATTCTCTGTTTTTATGATATACATGCTTATATATCTATTTGTTGTCTACTCTGTTAGAATATAAAATCTTTGAAAATATTTTTTCCATTTTTTTTATATTCCCATCATCTACCACACTGCCTGTAATACAATAAGTGCTGAATTAATGCTTGCTGATTGATTGATGTCCCTGCTATGTTGAGTGTGATCAATGAGGCTACCTTTATTGAAATGACTGTTGATACATTGCTCAAAGGGATGACTAATATATTGGATGCCAAGATAATGATTCAAAAAGATTAATGACAAATTAAAATCATGGGCCAACAGTAGCAAAATGAAATTTAATAGGAATAAATATAAATAGAAAGTTAAATACTTGGGTAAAAAGTATCAATTGTACCTGACAAATAGTAATCACTTAATAAATACTTATTGATTGAGAGTTGATTGAATTGGTCTTATATAGAATCAAGCGGATACAGTTTAATAGCACTTTTTGCAAAATAGACCTAAGGGTTTTCATTGACTTTAAGTTCAGTATGAATACTTACAAAAACATGCCTATTGTTCAAGTGGGCTGAATTAATAGAAACCCCATGTCCTTAATAAGGAAGGCAGTAGTCTCCATGTACTCTGCCCTAATCAGACTACACTTGATGTACTTCGTTGAGATTTTGGCCCTGCGGTGTTGGAGGATCATTGATAAATGAGGAGCGTGCAGAGGTGATGACGAGGTTGGTTAAAAAAAAAAAGATTGAGAATCACAGCAAAAGAGAGGCTAGTTGAAGGAATTTATTAAATAGAACATTACTGGAAAGACCCTATGCTTTTCTCCACCAAACCTATTAAAGGCAAACAGTTTTCTACTAAATAGGTATTTTGGATCCATTCTGAGAATCTGTAAACTGTGTGCACCTCTGAGACCACCGAAGTAAAAGTTTGTTTTCAAATGTTCCAGATTCTATCCACGTTCTGCTCTAATGGGCTTTCTTTTAAAAGACTCCAATACATCAGCGAAAAAATCATTTAAAAAAATGCTGCTTGTTTCAAATTCATACTTTACCTATTTTGGTTCAGTCCTGTCCAACTCTTCATGATCTTATGGACCATAGCACACCAGGTCCTTCTGTCCTTCACCATTTCCTGAAATCTGGCCAAGTGCATATTCATTGCTTCCATGACACTATCAATCCCTCTCATCTTCTGCCATCCCCTTCTGTTTTTGCCTTTAGTCTTTCACCATCAGGGTCTTTTCTAGTGAATCCTGTCTTCTCATCATGTGGCCAAAACATTTAAGCTTCATCTTCAGTATTTGACCTGCCAATGAATAGTCTAAATAGATTTCTTTAGGCATCTATTGATTTTATCTCCTTGCTGTCCAAGGGACTCTAGAACATCTTCTCCAGCACCTCAATTTGAAAGCATTGATTCTGGGGCATTCAACTTTCCTTTTAGGTCATCTCCCATTGCTATTGGAAAAATTGTGGTTTTGGCTATACAGGCCTTTGTTGGCAATGTGATGTCTCTGCTTTTTAGTATGCTATCCAGATTTGCCATGGCTTTCTTTTCAAGGAGAAAATGTCTTTTAATTTCATGACTACAGTCACTGTCTACAGTGATCTTTGAGCCCAAGAATATAAAATCTGACATTGCTTCCATTTCTTCTCCCTCTGTTTGCCAGGAAGTGATGAGACTAATTTCCATGATCCTAGGTTGTTTTGTTTCTTTTTTTCATTTTCGTTGTTGTTAAACTTTAAGCCAGCTTTTACACTCTCCTCTTTCACTCTCAAGAAGCTTCTTAAACTTTGTTTCACTTTTTGCCGTCAGAATGGTGTCATCTGCATATCTGAGATTGTTGATATTTCGCCCAGCAACCTTAATTATGGCTTTTGATTTGTCCAGCCCGGCATTTCTCTTGATGTACTCTTTATTTAAGAGAAATAAGGTGACAATATACAGCCTTGCTCTGCTCTTTTCCCAATCTTAAATCAACCAGTTGTTCCATATTCAGTTCTAACTATTGCTTCTTGACCCACATACAGATTCCTTGCAAGGTAAGTAAAACTGCTATCTCTTTGAGGACTTGCCACATATTGATATAATACACACAGTCAAAGGCTTTCATGTGGTCAGTGAAGCAGAATTAGAACTTTTTCTGAAACTCCATTGCTTTCCCCATAATCCATTGAATGTTGGCAATTTGGTCTCTAGACAGTTCCTCTGTCTTTTTGAAAATCAGCCTGCTCTTCTGGTAATTCTCCATTCACATACTGCTGAAACCTAGCTTGTGAAATCTTAAGCAAAACCTTACTGGTATGTGAAATGAGTGCAATTGTCGAGTAATATTTTACCTTGTATAAATTAATTCAAAACAGGTCCAACGTATTTTTATCATTCTGTTCAAAATGTAAAATATTGGTGTTTATATTAAAAAAGCCACATGCTAGAAGAGCTTCACTTACACAGTAGTTATAATCATTGACTCAGGACACTCATACTTCCTCTGAGGGCTTACAAAATAAAAGAGCCTACAACAGAAATGAGACATCTTTGATGTTTACAAGTCATATGTGAAAGTTACAAATAGATTTAGATCAGTGATGTAAAAGGAGAGACTTGAAGCAGTAAGACCCCTTAGGAGTGTCTGTGTATCTCAGTAATGCAAGTAAAAGGGCCTGAAGGAACGTGGTAATAGTGTGATTGGAAAAAGTGGAGTGGATTCAAAAGATAAGGTAGTAGAATTGGTAAGATTTAGCAACAGATTGGAGAAGGAAGGAATGAAGGATGGAAGGGAAGGAGGAAAAGAGATGCAGAGAAAGAGAGAGAGAGGAAGGAGAAGATGATGACAATGACAGCAACAACAGCAATAGGAAGGAAGGAAGGGGTTGGAGGGTGGGGTGAAATAAAGGGAGGGAGGGAAGGAGAGGGAGGGAGGAAACCAGCATTTAATAAGTGCTTGCCATGTGCTATCCATTGTGCTAAGTGCTGGTAATAGAAGGTATGAATGCAAAACTAGGCGAGACAATGACGGTACACAAAGCAGAAATAGGGATATTTGAAGGAAGGGTGTTTTTTTTTTTGGGGGGGAAACAGTGTATGCTGAGAATAATGAGTTAGGTTTTGCATATTTTGCATGTGAGATGCCTGTGGAATGTGGGACATACAGATAGAAATTTTTAGCATACTCTTGGGGAAATGTGACTGGGGCCAAGAGAGATATCAAATGTAGAGTTGAGAGTCATCAGCATAGATATGATAATTGAACCCATGGGACCTGATTAGATTCTCATAACAATGGGGTATGGAGAGATAAGAGGAAAAAGGTGAGGCACATGACAAAGTCTTGGGGTATACATATGTTTGGGGGGCAAGACATGAAAGATAAGCTAGCAAAGGAGACCAAGAGGGAAACTATAGAGGAAAATTTGGTAGTAGATGTTGCTTAAAGCCCATCAAAGGGGAAATTGTTAATGATGTTCTAAGAATATCTTCTTATAAAGTAGTTTCAAGAAGAAATAACTTACTCAGTAATAAAATACTTCAATGTTGACAAAATTATTTCCTTTATTGTGATGTAGACAGTGGAAGTCATGTTATCGCAGTTTTATAGATGAGAAACTTAGGATCACAAAAGTTAAGTTACTTAGCTCACAAAAATAGTAAAAGTCAAGTAGGACCTGAACCTAGCTCTTCTAACTACAAAAATAGCTTGCTTTTCAAAATGTTGCTCCTAATACTTCCTTGGAGACATGTGGTTGAAGACCTTGAATGCCCATAAGCAATTTATAATTTATTTAGTAGGCAATTGAGACCCAGTACATCATTAATTTTTTTTTATGAATGATGTGATTACAGCAGAACACTGACAATGTTACTGGACAGTGATGTGAAGGCTGCTGCAGAGTGAGATATAAGAGTGTCAGGAAGAGAAGTTAGGAAGATAAGACAATATTCCAGAAAAAAAAAAGAAATGAAATTCTGAATCTTAGAGGGAATGTGGTATAGTAGAAAGAGTGCTAAATTCAGAATCCAAGAAACTTAGTTTAAATCCTGTCTTCCCCACTTATTTGGTTTATGAACTTGGACAATTAATTTAATCTCTCTTAGAGTTTCCTCATCTACAAGATTAAGAGGTTAGAGTACATGATGTAAGAGATATTGT
The DNA here is from genome assembly GCF_003287225.1 of Phascolarctos cinereus. NCBI lineage: Eukaryota > Metazoa > Chordata > Mammalia > Diprotodontia > Phascolarctidae > Phascolarctos > Phascolarctos cinereus. The sequence goes on along the minus strand of NW_027555514.1, from coordinate 155,011,613 downwards.
GGAGACAAAAAAGATAATTCTTGCAAAACTGATTGGAGGATAAAGATAAGGAAAAGTAAAACTTATTTCTGATGGTATTACCTTAGAAAAATAAAAGCCTTGTGGTGCTATCAACAGAAATAAAGAAGATAAAGGAAAAAAGTAAATGCTTTGGAAGGAAGATGAGTTCTGTTTTAAACATTTTGAATTTGTGATGTCAATGAGATGTCCCAGCCCTTACAACAACTCTGTGGGGAAAAGTGCCAATATAACACCTATTTACAAGTGAGGGAACTGAGGGTTCAGGCACAGTATAGTTAAAAATGTAAAACTGGAACTCTGGGGAGAATTGGGGGATTGAGATATTTATATCATAGTGGTGATAATTGACTCCATGGGAGTGGGTGAGACCAAGAGGTGAATAGAGAGGAAAAATGAGAGAAAATGACCAAGGTTGGAGCACTCGCATCAAGGTGTCAGGAGAAAGTTGAGAAGCCAATAAAGGAGAGGAAGATCATTTGGAATTGTAGGAAGAGATCCTGGCGTGGGTGGTATAAGGAAAATCAGTGGACAAAAGGGTATCCAAAAGGAAGGGGTGGCCATTCATGGAAAATACTGAAAATAGGTCAAGGAGGATGAAGGAAAAAAAATTCTCTTTTTTAGTTCTATTGTAGTTCATAGAATACTTGATATGTCATGTGCCAGAAAGCAATTTCATTGGCTTCATATTCAATTAAATGACTGTAAGCAGGGGATTGTTGTATTTTTGTTTTGTTTTAGTTTAATAACTGTTTATTGATTCTGACTTTGATGCAGAGTGAAGTAAACAGAGCAAAGAAAACAATATACACAATTACTGCAATAATGCAAATAGAAAGAACAGTCACCATAAAACTGTCCAAAGTGAATGTAGCAAAATTACAAAGATTAAGCTTTGATCTAAAGAAGAGATCTGAGAAGATACCTCCCTTACTTCCTTGTTTTTGTTAATTGTAAAATTTATTTACTGGTAACATTTTAAAAATTTTGTATTACAAATTCTTTCCCTCCCTTCTGCCCCTCCCCCATCCAAGGCAAACAACATGATATCAATTATACATATGAAGTCATGAAAACATATTTCCATGTTAGTAATGTAAAAAAAATAAAAAAACTAGAAAAACAAAGTGAAAAGAGTAAATTTTAATCTATGCTCAGAGTTTATCAGTTTTCTCTCTAGAAATGGATAGCATTTTTTCTGTATGAGTCCTTTAGAATTATCTTGGATCATTTTTATGTGATCAAAATTACTTGGATTATGTCCCCTGATTCTTTCTTTTATTTGGTCATGAACTCTTCCCTTATCCATAGACCTAACAAGTAAATTTTTCCATGCTCCTCTAATTTACTAATGATATCACCCTTTATGTATGAATAGTTTATCCATTTTCACCTTATCTGGGTATAGAGTGTGAGATGTTGGTCTCTACCTAGTTTCTGCCATACTACTTTGAAGTTTTTCAATATTTTTTTTTTTGTCAGATGGCGAGTTCTTGTTTTTGCCCCAAGATTTGGATCTTTGGGTTTATTAAATACTGGATTACTATGGTCATTTCTTATTGTCTATTGTATACCTAATCTATCTCACTGATCCACCACTCTGTTTCTTAGCCAGTACCAAATTGTTTTGATGATTATTGCCTTGTAATTTAGTTTGAAATCTGCTATTTGTTGGTAGCCTTCCTTCACATTTTTTCACTCATTTCCTTGCTCTTCTCAACCTTTTGTTCTTCCAGATGACCTTCATTATTATTTTTTCTAGCTCTCTAAAATAATTCTTTTTTTTTAATTGAAATTATAATCCTGAAATGGGTATAGACAATGGAGTTGCCAAACAACACTGTCTCCTGCACATGGTGCCAACAAAGAAGTCCCTTGTAATCTCTTTCTAAACAGTCAACTGCCTGACCTCTTTACCATCTCTAGCTCAAAAGCTCCCAAAAGTACCTATGCTGCTTTTGCTGCTGTCAAGTGCCACAGCTGGTTTTGCCACCACATGAGCTCTACGCATCTCCCACGACAGTGTTACAGACCTCTCCTTCTTACCTTCTAAGGTGTCTTGGGCTGGAAGAATGTCTCACCCTGACATTGTGTTGGCTCTTCTGCTCCAGAATTTGATTTAAGGTGTTATTTTAAAGTTCTTAGGAGGAGAATGTTTTGAGAGCTCAGCTATAGTGTTTCCTCTACTCTACCATCTTGGCTTTGCCCCCCCCCAACCCCCACTCCCTTGCATCAAGGTGTTGTAGTACTTTATAACTGTTACGTTGTGGTATTTTTTTTAGCTCAATAAGTAATGATGAACCTTATTTGTATGATAATTAAATAAAATTACTCTGTTTTCAGTATTTTCTATACCAGAGTAATAATGCTTTAAATAATCACACTCTGAAGTTTGTAAGTCCTTGTAACAACCCAGTGAGGTAGGTATTATTATTATACCCATTTTACAGATGAAGAAACAAAGGTATTTGCACAGGATCACATGGATAGGAAGTATTTAAACATGCCATTCTAAGTCCAGTTCCCATACTCTACCAAGTATACCCAGCTTCCCAAATACATTGATGTATAGCAGAGAAAGCCCTGAGCTAATAATACTCTGCTCTATTCCAACCTCTCCCAACTCTGGCTTTGTGTCCGTGGTCAGATTATTTCACTTCTCTGAAGCTCAGTTTGCTCATCTAGAAAGTTATCATTTATCTACATAATCACTAAGGCTCTTGCTATCTCTAAAACACCCTCATACATGCTATTAGTTTCAAGAAGAGAAACCAAAGTCAACTTTACCAAACACAATCATAGTGATAAATTGAATAGCTATAAAGGCAGCTAAGTGACCCAGTAGGAAGCATATTGGCCTTTGAGTCAGAAAACCGGAGGTTGAATTTTGCCTCAGGTACTTATTAGGTCTTTGACCTTGGGCAAATCACTGAACTTATCTGTGCCTTAATTTCGTCATATGTAAAATGGGAATAATAAAAGCACTGGATTGAATGAGTTAACATATGAGTAAACCTGTTAGTAAATAAGTGCTTTGTAAACATTAAAGTGCTATGTAAATATTAACTATTATTATTAAAGCAAAATAAAAAGTAAATAGAATCAAGGAAGATATGTAAGCTCAGGCACAATTGGATTAGCTGTCCACCTTGGTGCAGTGATTCACAGACAGAGTGAAGGTGAGTGGTCCCTTCTTTATCTTCCACATCAGCCTTCCTGCATGGATACCTCTGTTCTATGGAGTACTTAGGTATTTTAGTGGATAGAGTGCAGAGCTTAAAGTCAAGAAGACTGAGTTCAAATCTGACCTCAAACACTTACTAACTGTGTGACCCTGGACAAGTCACTTAACCCTGTTGGCCTCAGTTCCTCATCTGCGAAATGAGCCGGAGAAGGAAATGGCAAACTATTCTAGTATCTTTGCCGAGAAAACCTCAATGGGGTCACAAAAAGTCAGACACAAGTGAAACAGCTGAACAATAAACCAGTTCTACTTAATCTTGAATTCAATCCTTTAAAGAACTCAAGATTCAGTTAATAAGGTGGGTAGATTGCTTAAAGACTGAAGTGTGCCTGGTTTACATGAGAATAGTAAAGACTGTTTATTATTATTATTGGCCTAAGGAGATCTTTCTCTTATCCCTCTCTGATCATTACTTTTGAAAGGATATATCTGCAAATGGTTCATTTTTGGGGGGGAAAAAAGTGAGCCCAAGTAGATAACATTTAGGCCAAATAAAATTTAATGGATATTATCAAGGAGGAGATAACTGTGTGACAGAAATAACTGATGCCTATGAAGAAGATACTTTGGATAATAGAATGTCCAGGGGATAGACTAAGAAAAGAAAAGATTCAATCTAAGTCAAGGATTGTGGATGGGAGGAAGAAGAAGAAAGACTCAAAAAGGAAGAAAAGCTTTAGATAGTCTTAGATAATCTTTAGGGCTTAGAAATGAAGTAGAACTGTGATCAGTTCTGTTTATCCATACAAACAAGAAAATTAAGTAATAATCTGATCAATTACCATATAAAGATCACCAGTTTACTTTTGAGATCTCCTACCATTTTAATTCAGAAGATAATTGCCAAATCTCCAGTTCCTTCTGGACTCTATAAAGCTGACCTATATAGTATAAGTGTAGTTGGACCTACTATGACATGAGTCAAGAACTATTCAAATGAAACTCTGCTTCATAATTTTTAGTAATAAACTGCTCTCCTTTGACACAAAAACCAATAATAACAACAAAAGTTTGAGTTTCTTGGTGGTGCTGGTCTATTAAGTATTTTTTCCAAGAAAATAAAATTCAAGTAAGTTAACTTGAAATTTAAGAGAACAAACCCTGGAAATTCACTTTTTGTTATTACTTCATTGGCACCACAGCATTACAAGGAAAAAAAGAGCTCCAGAAAAGACATGTTACAGCAAAAAAAATCTGCTTCAGAGGTGTAAACAGTATTTAGGCAGCCAGAGTTTTGTGTTTTATAGATTAAAAAAAAAAAGATCTACAACCTGAAAATACAATAATTCTGAATGCAGACACCCTTATTCCAGTAAAATATAACTGTCTAAAATCTACATCAAAAGAAGTGACTCCTATTGAGGAATCATAAGACTTTTAAATATGAATTATAGTTGTATACTTATACCTACTAACAGCTTACATTTTATATATTTATGCAGTGAAAGAAATCTGTCTTGCTTCCTTATTTCTCTTTCTTCTGGCTCATTCTCCTTCTTCCCTCACTCTATCTACTTTCTCAATGAATGAAGTTGAGAAATTTTAATTTATAATATTTTGCCAAAGGAAAAATGGTTTTGAGTCATAATTATATTCTACCTTTTAACATGATAGATGAGAGAATAGAATTCATCTCATGATACACTTCATGTTTCAAGCACAGATCTTAAATGCACCCGGGCTAACATACCTGCTATTTTCTGTAATTTACCAGATGTTTAAACATTTGTTAGAACAATTCCTCTGACATTACTGTATTCATTAAGAAAAAAAAAAGAAATACCCAATCTATTTCCTGATGAATTAATTTTCTGCATAAGATAGGCTATTTGAGCTACCTCTGCTGGATTTTGAACTTCTTGGGTCTGCCAAAGCAAGATCTCCATAGATAACATCTCATTTTTTTGAAACCACATAATGATACCAATATTGGTAAATGGAGGACAGATGTATTTGAAAGAATAATTTCACTCTATAATTTAAATGATCTCTGATGATAAAAAAAAAAGTTCAAGATTTCCTCTACACTTATTCCCAACAAGCCTATTTTCTAAATTCAAGTTTTGTCTACATGACATGACTGAACCAAGAGATTTCTGAATAATTGAGTGGATTAACTGTGACTGCAATGCCAATCAGTATTTGATGTGGCCTAAATGACTGAATCATTCAGGCCTCTGCCTGATTCTTTTTAGATACACTTGTATAGACACACTTTTCTTTTCTTACGTCCCAACAAAGCAGAATCTGAGAACCAGTAAAATGACATTTATGTAACAAAGAAACAAAAATATGAAGAAAAGTGTCTCACTGAATAAGCCTAACATTTAAGCCAAGTTATCTGTATTTCATTTGTGTTTCCCATTTGACAATAATAATTCACAAATCTATAGACATTTGAGGTTTTTAACACCTATACTACTACAAAACGTCCTAATTGGCATCCCTGCCTCTATTCTTTGCTCCCTTCATTTTATCCTGTCTACTCATGCCAGAGTAATCATCTTAAAACACTACTTAAATTATGCCACCACTTCTTTACTTAAGATACCTCCTACTTACTGTGTCAAGTCTGAACTCCTCCATTTATCTTTCAAGCCTTTTCACAATCCACCATTTCTATACTTAGCCAACATGCCTTATTTGCTGCTGCTTTTCAATAGGCAACATCTCCCACAGTCTGGCAGATCTCCTTGCTCTCTTATTTAAAACTGAAGCTTGGATTTTGGTTGGGTAGATAAGACTAGAGAAGCTTGGGACAAGGAGCCCAGACAGAACCACAGCACTAGGTAAAGACCAAGGCTTACTTATTCTATTAAGAAAGCCAAGAATCCTGCACCCAAGGGCTTTGGGAGCAGCAAAACTTCCAGTTCTGTATCTATAGCCATCATCCTGGGAAGTAAATCCTGTGGAAGATGTGGCCTGGCAAACTGTTCGTGTAGATGTTATAGTCACATCTATTGAAGACTCAGACAAGAGGGTTCTTGTGACCAAAGTTTTTGGCGCTGTCAGATGCTTTGACATGGAAACTTTTGATTTTATCAGTGGAAATGACATTAAAGCAGATTTATTACCATCAGCTTTACCAATGCACCCTAGAGGCCATGAGACCTTTCCATTGACTTGCAGCTGAAACCTTCCTTGTATGTTGTCTTTTTCCATTAGAATATGAGCTTTTGAAATGCAAGGTCTACCATAGTTTTCTTTTGTATTCCCTATGCTTAACTGGGTTCTTTGCACATAGTTATCAATTAATAAATGCTCTATTCATTCATTCTAAAAATGGAAATGCAGATATGAGTCCAAAAGCATTTCTAACACTGGGAGTTCAGGACAAATGAGAATGAACTCATTTGTTAATATAAAGATAGGCATAGTTTGGTGGTTCAGTTGATACAGCACTAGGCTTGGAAGAAGGAAAACTTATCTTCATGAGTTCAAATCCAGTCTCAGACACTAGCTGTGTGACCCTGGGCAAGTCACTTAATACTGTGTACCCCAGTTCCTCACTGTAAGATGAGCTGGAGAAGGAAATGGCAAACCACTTTAGTATTTTTGCAAAGAAAATCCCTAAATGGGGTCATGGAGAGTTGAACAGTACTGAACAATAACAACAAAAGCTTCAGTCTAAGCTATTAACTTTGCAGCATAGCAGTAGCCTCATTGTAGTTTATTTGTTAGAGGCAGCAGCACGCACTGGAAGAAGCACTGGATTTGCAGTCAAAAAGCCCTGATTTAAAACCTTACCTTTGATACTTATTATACAATGTTGGCCAAATCACTTAGACCTTCTGGGTTTCAGCTTCTTTTTTCTCATCAAAAATGAGAAAGGTTGCATTAGATAATCTCTCTGGTATCTTCCAGTCATAAATCTGTGATCCTGTGGTCAGGAGTCAGCAAAATGTACAAATCACAGTTCTGTCCCAAGCAAGGCTAGAGTACATAATTTTTAGAAATTAAAGTAACAGGAAAGTAGTGAAATTTAGGTTGTTGTCAAAGGAGTCTAGCATCAGATTTAGGGATATTCAATTATATGAAAATATTTGCTTGGAGGCAGAATATTTAACTATTGGTGGAAATGGAATAGCGGGGAGGAAATTCAGATACAGGGTAAATTGGGAAAACTGATAAAAGCCCAGATGCCCTGGAATGATAGAACAGGCAGAATTACTGGAATTCAAGAGTGCAGTTATTAGAGAAATGAGGAAACAAAGATCAGTGAGACAAGTCATAAGAACATAGAGTGGTTTAATGCTGTTCAGAGGCCAATTGGAGTGGGGTTTCAGCCATTTCTCCATGCTTATGACTAGGCTTGGTAGCAAAATAAAGGTTATAGTTTTCCATTCAGATAAGAATTAAGTGACTACACTTGCCAAGTTTATACATGTAGCAGGTGTGGTTATTGTGTTGAGTTGTTGAACAGGCAGCAAAGCTTTTAGTCACTATTATTTTTCCCCACCTTTTTGTGGACTAGGCTTCCCTTAATTCTTTCTGCCCTAGGAAACCATAAAAATGAAGCAATAACTGTTTTTCCTGGCTCTGAGCCCCCACCCAGAGACTATACTCTGGCAAATAATACCTCAACTTTAAATCTCTTTTCCTACCCAGGAGATCTCAACTGTCCCTTTCCATTCTATATTCAAGTCAAAGCACTCATACTTTATGGACGCAGGTCATTAATATAAGAGACAAAGTAAATATTTAGATGCAAAATAGGGAAACAAACTTTTAAGAAAATAATATAAGCCTTCTTCATACCCCCAGGAACCATATCAGGCTTAAGTACTTTCAGGTATAGAGGGAAGGATAGGGAAGGGGGAAAGAAACGAATGCCTCCATTTATAGCCTTTCTGGAGTTCAGTAACAGTAAATCCATTCCAACATACTTTGCAGTCTTCCTCCCTAGTGACAATACCTTTTGGTCTTCTGCTACTTTTGACTTCCATGCCTTCTCTATTTCCCTTCCCATAAGTCCAAATGTATGAAGGGCCTGGCTGATAACTCAAAGTGAGGTCTTCTCCTACTCCCAAAGTTAGGGCAAAACACATATCACTACATATATATATATATATATATATATATATATATATATATATATATATATATATACATACATACATACATACATACACACACACATATATACATATATATGTATGTGTGTATATGTGTGTGTGTGTGTATACACACACGCACACACACACACACACACACACACACACACACACATATATTTAACTTTAATGATATGGAAAATTCTGCCCTTTCCATTGGCCATGGCCTTTTATACAACAAAAGTCAATAAGCATTTTTAAAATGCCTGTTTCTGTATAAGGTACTCTGCCAGAGGTAGAAAGATCTGTCTGTTGTCCTAGAATGTGCTCAGCATTAGGGATTTTGATTGAGGTTACTTCTTATAGAGGTGAGAGTTAAGAATTTGGAAAGAGAATGAGATTATTTGTAGCAGCAATTTTTTACGTTTTCGTTGTGCCATGGAACCTTTGTCAATCTGGTAAAATCTCTGTATCCCTTTTAAGAATATTGTTTTTGAAGTCATAACCTCATGAGATTACAAAAGAAACCAGAAGTTAATATAAATAAAGCCACATTTTTTCCTACAAGTTCATGATCTCCCTAAAATCTATCCATGGACCCCTTGGGGTTCCATGGACTCCAGGTTAAGACCTGATCAAAAGAGGAGAGAAATGGGTCAAGGGCACAAGGAAAGACACTGGATAAGCCAAAATATTCACTGTAACACTTTTTTGTTGTAGGGGAAAAAAAAGAGTGCACAGTGATTAGGGAGTGTTATACAAAAGCTATAGAATAATTTTGAATCATCAGAAATGACAAATAAGAATAATTCATGGAAAAATAGGAGGAATTTTATGAACTCAAATGAGATGGAGTAAATGTAACCAAGGGAAACAATAAGCACAATTAGAATTATGTAGAAACAAATACTAAATCAAAGTTAAACCCTGAGTAATCATAATGACCGACTTTACTCTTCGAAGAAAAAAAAAATGAGAACGTCTTTCCTTTCCACAGAAAGGTGCAGGCATATTGATGTAGGTGCTGAATATTTTATAAAAAGTAAGATTTTGTCATTGTGGTTGTTTTTTGTACTAAACTACATTTTGTTTATACAAGGAATACTCCTGGGGGGGTAATGATGAGTGTTTATATTTGGAAATGACTTAAATGTAAAAAGAGAAGACATTAGAAAAGTGTATATAAAACACAAACCAAAGAAATTGGTCAAGAAGAGACCCTTAAGAAATAAATGAGTCCGCAATTTCATATGGTTTTGTACTAGGAGTTATTTTAAAGGTCAATAATCTCATATGGATGAGGAAACAATCAGAGAATCTATGTGACCTTTTTTGAAAAATCCATAGTTAATAGAATTCAAATGATGGTCCTTAGACTCTATATCTTTTGTTCATTTTACTACATCATGCACTAATGGAAGAAGAGAAATCCTCAAAGGAGACCCTCAGTGGAGCAGAAGAAGAAATACTAAAATAAAATTTGACAGAAACCAAGGGAGAAGAGAAAATCAGGAAGAATATAGTCACTAGTATCAAATGCTACAGAGTTGAAGGATGAGGACTGGGGAAAAAATCTAATGATTTAGTAATTAGATCATTGTTTACCTTGGATAGAACAGTTTCAGTAGGCAATAAGAAACTTAAGTCCATAGTGAAATGGGTTTTAATGGTGCTGAGACCATGGAGACAAGCAATGTAACATCCCTTCAATAGATGTCGGCATTGAAGGGTAGGAAACGTGGAATGGTAGTTCAAGATGGGAGTAGGGAAGATTTATTTATAATAAGGGAGACTTAATTTGAAGATTAAAAAAACAGAAAAGAGATGATTGATAGAACAAGGAATCTGGAATAGAGGGGAGGAGAGGGAAATATGAAAGTCTTGGTCAAAAGCTACCTTTGGGACAAGAGAAAAGCCTATGATGAATGAAGACACCAAATTTGTGAAGTAGAAAGAAGGAATTCCCCAGAATTAGAGAGTCAGAATGGACCTCAACAGCTAGCTATTGATATTGACAAATCTTATATGAGAAGGAATCCCCATGATAAAATACCCAACAAATGATCATTCAGCATCTTCTCAAAATCATGCAGTGAAGAGGAGTCCATGATTCCTTAGGCAGCCTATTTTGGGGGTAGTCTAATTGTTAAGCTGTTTTTCCTGACATCAACTCTAAATTTGCTGCTTTTCAACTTCTAAATGTCATTCCTTGTTCTGTCTTCACGGACAAAACAGAACAAGTCTAATTTTTTTTCTACATAACAACCCTTGATACAGTTAAAATGAGCTCATATATCCTTCATGAATCTTTTGTTTGTGGGATAGCTGTCCCCAGTTCCTTTGACTGACATTCATGACATGAAATCCAAACCTTTCACCATCCCCTTTGCCTTCTTATGGACACTTTACCTTATCAATAGCTTTCTTAAATTGTGGTACCCAGAATAAAGCATGCAATGTTTTCAGATGTGATCTAATTAGGGCAGAAGACAGATTATCACATCTTTACTCCTGCAATCTATGTCTATCTTTAGGAAAAAAAAGGCTTTATGATGCCTTTCATTTTTTTTTACATCATCAGAGTTCCCCCAGTATTGTCCCCTTCACTCCAAGAGAGCTATGTAATAAAACAAACAAACAAAAAAATTCAAGATAAAATGAAAAAAGAGGGAGAAGTCAGTGCAACTGATTAATGTGTTGAGAAAGTTAAAAAAAATGTGCAATGTATAAGACCTTGGGACATCCCAATTCTGTGAAGGGGTGAGTTGGAAGTGTTTTTCCCATATTACTTCTTTTGATCCATGCTTGTTCTTTATAATTTTACAACATTCACTTTCGATTTAATGTGTATGTTTGTTCTACCCATGCACATCGTTGTAATCACTACCTATGCTCTTTTGTCGCTGTGCTCTACTGACTGCTCCTTCTCAGTCTCCTTTGTCAGAATTTCATCTAGGTTATACCAAACATGGATGCCTCACAGGGCTCTGTTCTTTTCTTCCTTTATATTACTTCCCTTGGTAAACTCATCAGCTCCTGTAGATTTAATTATTACCTGTTGAACCTGAAATCTCCTTACACAGTTCTAATATCTCTGCTGACCTCTGCATCTTCAATTGCCTCTGTCACCTCTTATGAGGTGTTTCGCAGACACCTTAAACTTAACATGTTCAAAACTACACTTAATATCTTTTTCCCTGAACTCCCCACTCCATAGCCCTTTCAAATTTCTTTATTATTGTTGAGGGCACCATTAGCTTCCCAATCACCCAGGCTTATAAGCTAGGTATCATCCTTAGCTCTACATATTCTTACCCACCTATAACCCATCTATTTTCAAATCATGTCAACTTTACCTTCATAACATCTTTCAAATATGCCCCCTTTTCTCCTCTGATACTACTACCACATTTGCGCAAATCCCTCATCTCCTCACACTTGGACAATTGCAACAGCATATTGGCCTGCCACAAGTTCTTCACCACTCCAGTCCACGCCCCATTCAGCTGCCATAGTGATTTTCCTAAAGTATAGGTCCAATCATGTCACTCTCTCCTCCTACTCCAGTGTCTCCCTATCACCCCAAGTCCCTTCATAACTAGGTATAGATAAATTAATATCTTGCATCTAAATAGTGAAGACCCTTCATAACTAGGTATAGATAAATTAATATCTTTAGGAAATTACTGTTCCTTTTCATAAGAATTGCTCTTTTGTCCACAGAACTTCTTTCTTGAAAGTTTTTCATCTTTCCTGTGCTCAGTTCACCTGTGGAATATTAGTCAATAGGTTCTACTTTTTCCTCAGAATTCTGTGAAATCTACTCTCTCAAATTTAGGGTGTATTTTAGACTAGACCAAGATTACCTCTCCATTCATTTCACAAACTCCAGGAAGGAATATAACTTCTGCCCATGGTTCACATCCTTCTCATACAAACAGCCACTTCTCACTTTTATGGAGAATTAGTTACAGATTAGAATTATGTTTTGGTATCCCCCACACACCTTTTGAATGGTGAAATAATCATTAAGACAAGTTTAAAATGTTATTGACTGCCTTACTAGCTCCTTCAGATGTCTGGATAACAGAAATCCTCTATCAGTAGTATGTCATGCTTCTGTGTTAAGCTTATGATCCATTTCCTAAAGCCCTCTGAATCTTTCAATTCTGTAGCATACCTCTGTGATGAAATAATTTTTCTTTCTCTTTCTGTTAATCACACATATGTTTCCTACCATGGCTCCCTCCGATTCCTATATTTTCTTTTGAATATTTCTTTTATCTATGAAAAATCACATTTTGGATGGTCCCAATCTTATTAAAGCAGAAGGCAAAATCATTTCTTCAAAATATTAAAAGAAAAGGGTAGGCGGAGCCAAGATGGCTGAGTAAAAGCAGTGACTTGCTGGAGCTCTTCCCCAAATCCCTCCAAATACCTGTAAAAAATAGCTCTAAACAAATTCTAACACAGCAGAACCCACAAAAAAGAGAGAAACAAATTTCCAGCCCAAGACAACCTGGATGGTTGATCAGAAAGGTATATCACATCAAACGGGGACAGGAGGGCAGTTTGGCATGGGAACACAGGCAAACCAGGTCTCAGTGAACCTGGAGCAGGCCTCAGAGGGCAGAATCACAGGCAGCTGTAGTGGTTGCTAGACTTCTCAATAATGCCAAAGATAGCTTAGAAGGTCAGTAGGAAAAGTCTGTGACTGCAGCAAGAGAGAAGATCAGTACTTGCCCCAGGGCCAGCTCAAGGCCCCAGGGTGGCGGCTGTTTCCAGAGCTTCTGGCCCACAGACTGAGGGGAAATCGAGTGGCTGATCAGAGGGGGATTGCAGGGATCTCTTTGCTGGTGCAGGATTCTCTTGATTTGCCCTTGCTTGGATCTGTTTCTGGGTGTTGGTCATGGGACAAGGAGGATTGCTGGGTGGTAAAGCTTGTGGTGGTAAAAAGAAAATCTTCCTCACAGTTCCAAGGCAGAAAAGAGTACTTGCGGTAACTCATAGACCAGAGCACAGGCCAGGAAAGGAGTAAACACTTCACCCCTTATCATACTACCTTGGAAGAACAGAAAATTTACAGGTCCACTGGAAGTATCTCTGAAAACAGCTGCACAAAACCCCTGAAGCTTGGGACAGTGCTGGATGTAGACCCCTGCCTTAACAAAGAGTTTAAAACTCAAGTAATTGGCTGGGATCATGAGCAAACACAAGCACAAAAACAGTCAGACCATAGAATCTTTCTTTGGTAACAAAGAAGATCAAAACATACAACCAGAAGAAGACAACAAAGTCAAAGCTCCTACATCCTAATCCTCCAGGCCATGGAAGAACTCAAAAAGGATTTTGAGAAATGAGGAAGAGAAGTAGAGGAAAAACTGGGAAGAGAAATGAGAATGATGCAAGAAAATCATGAAAAACAAGTCAACCTCTTGCAAAAGGAGACCTCAAAAAAATACTGAAGGAAAAAATAAAGGTAGTCTCTGATGTCTTGGGTGATGAACATTAGACATGATAAAATATTCTAAATACATTAAAACAACAAAGTGGGTCATATTCCTGGTACTGTGTAGTTGATAAATTGAAGGTTCCCAAAGTATAACGTCTTACATTCATTCTTATTCTGAAACCATTGCTTTGATTTACATCTGTAACATATGAATCAAAAGAACCCAGGATTAGTTGCCAAACAAATCTAATTTATGTTTTTAGCAATTTGTATGTGAGTCATGCAGACAATGTTTTTGCCTTACTTGTTACAAATTGTCCCTAATTGAGAAATACAGCAAGGAGTAAAAAATGAAGAGGAAAAACCACAACTTCTTTGAAGTTTTTTGTTACAAAGATTGGATGGGTTTTCCTATTTTAATTCTGATGAATTTTTCTTTTCCCTTGTAGCAGTATTGTCACCTCATTGCAATTATGGCATTAGCTATGATTTTCTTTCCACCCAAAGAACAAATGGTGGGTTTTTTTACATTTTATTTTTACAAACAGCCTGCTTCTTCAAATAGAAGCTTTGTTCTTATAAATAGACACAATTGTAATCATATGCTAAGTATGAATTCAGTGACGTGAATGTTGAGTAAAGCTCTGATGAGCCCTTTAGTCAATGCTTTGCAATGATCTCCATAGATTTAATAAATAGAAGCAAAAGACAATTTGGTTCAAATAGTTTTTTTTCTCTTTAACAAAGTTCCTTTGCTTGAACTATTTTGTGTTTGCAAAAACAGTCATATAAAAATGTCTCAGAGGATAGTAATGATTTAAACCATGCATTTGCAGATTAAACATTACATCAGAATTCTTTATTTCTTTCATTTTTATTAAAACATAAGCAGTAGCAAAATATTGTATTTCCTTACTAAGAAATTTTGTTTTGGCCAGACCTATGGTTTCATTCATAGTGGGAACACCCAGTAAGGGAAGTCACATCTGCAAGCTTTTATTCTGAGAGGTAGACTTTTAATAAGTTGCCTGAGGAACTGAAGTGAAGAGACTTGCTCATGATCATATAGGCTATGTATATCACAGGCACTACTTAAACCCAAGTCTTGTTCTCTGACAATAACTGTCTATCCACTACATCATGCTGTCTGTCACTTAGAAATGACATGTATATATGCATATGTGTGTGTGTGTGTGTATATATGTATATATGCACACACATATACATGTACACATATAAACATACATATGTATACATACACACGCATATATATATATATATAAATTTGAGAAATGCAGACTCTTTATGGAACACCCTCAAATTTAAGGATCACTAGTTGACACATCATAATCCATCCATACTTGGCTTAAAACACAGACGTGATCGTCACAGCTTGACATAAAGGACAGGACTGATCACTATAGTAGAACACCCTCTTTCGGGAGTGTCTCTATTAACCCAAAACAATAATGGATTGTATTTGGCTATTAAACAAGTACTAGTACAGATGATTATTCATGTGAACATTACAATAAACAGATGTTTATCCAGAAGAGTTTGCAAATAGGTGATTAATTAACTAAATGTTCTTGAAAGCCTAGTGTTAATGATATCCTAAGAATTGGAATATGTACCAGAAAAACAACACAACAATTGTAAAGAATACAATTTAATCTTCTTTTTAATTCAGACAGAACTTTAGAATCTTGTTGTACATCACAGATAATATTAAGAACACAGCAATAAACTAGCTAGGAAGCCTTTATTAAGAACCTGCTTCAGCCCAGGCATTTTCCTAGCTTCTGTGGATAAAATAAAATGAATAAAACAATCCTTGTTAGCAAGAATATTACATTGTCTTGTGTAAGTTAACAAGTACTTATATAAGCATATATTGAATAAGTAAAAAGAGAATAACTACAAACACAAAGTAGTTAACTACAAAATATTTTGGGAGGGAAGGCATTAGGCTTGTAGGAAGAAGGCAAGGCTTTATATAGAGAATGGTGCTTAAGTTGTGGCTTGAAGGAAGAGAAGAATTCTGAGAGAGATGAAGTGAGTGACTTCCAGCCATCGGAGAAAGACAGTGAAAAGGCATGGAGTCAGAAGATGGAATGTTGTGTGCGAGCTACTTTGGCTGAGTTGCAAAATACGAGAGGGCTAATAATGTCCAATGAGCCTGAGAAGATGAATTGCGGCCAGATTGTGAAGGGCTTTGAAAACTAAGCAGAAGAATCTGTATTTTATACTAGATAATAATAGCCAGCATTTATTAGGCATCTACTATTATACTTGACACTGTGCTAAGCACTTTACAAATATTATTTCATTTGATACTAGCAACAACCCTGGAAGGTAGGTCTTATGATTATTCCTATTTTACCATGGAAGAAACTGAGATGAACAGAAGGGAAGTAACTTATCTAGGATTACCCAGTTAATAAATGTCTGGTAAGATTTGAATTCAAGTCTGCCAAGGGACAGTAGGGAGCTACTAGTGTTAAATAGGGGTGTGACATGAGCAGGTCTGTGCTTAAGGAAAATTATGTAATGTATAGGTACAGATGATGGAATAAGTATAGGCAATTTATTGGTAAAACAGGCTAAGTTTCTTTCAACCCTCTGCTGGAGAAAGTCTCTTAAGATTGAAAAAGGCATGAAGCAAATAGCCAGTGAAAAGAAGCTAAAAATTAAAAAAAAAAATAGGTACTCTAGTTGCCAAATGTGAAAGTGTACCTGCTGTCTGGGTTAAGGGTGTTAGGTTGGAAGGGAGATGTTGAGCCTGGATAGCACATGGAAAGAACCAGTGGCATGCAGGTAAATATTTAATAATCACTTTTCAAAAAGAAAGCAAAAACAAAATAGAGAACACACAAAACACTTTTAAGTTTAATCTGCATTATTTACATCTTAAGTCTAGAAAATCAACAAAACAATAAATCATGACTTGATTTGTACTATCTATGAAGTGCAATTGTCCATGTAGCAACTTAACATTCAGCTTTCATGAGCTGGCTTGTGTGACTCCACAGTAACCAAAGGCCAAGCAAAAGGCAACTGGGCCTGGAGTCGAAAAGACCTGAGTTCAAATTGGACCTCAAACACAAGCTGTATGACCCTGGGCAAGCCACTTAACCTGATTTTCCTCAGCTTCCTGGCCTGTAAAATGAGCTGGAGAAGGAAATGGCAAACCACTCCAGTATCTCTGCCAAGAAAACCCCAAGTAAGGTTGCAAAGAGTCAGACACAACTGAAAAACAGTTCAACAGCAAGCCAAAGTTGAAGAAAGTTTAAGTTTTGTTCGGGATATACTAATAGTCATTGATTCAGTAGTAAGCAGTGGGGTTGAGGAGAGAAAAATTTAAAAATGTTGTAGAACAAAATTCTAAAAAAGAGAATCAAGGTCAGGCCAGAGAGCCCAGAGATCCATGCAAGGTTTCAGAGAATAGTGCAGTTCTGGTAGTTTGCTCCAATAGGTCTAACATTTTCTGTGCCACTTTTTAATACCTTGAGGGATATAGGCAGCAAACGGTTAAAGAACTTTTTGACGTTGTCTGCTTGGAGAGTCCAACAAGGGTAAAACATGAAATAAGGAGGTGTGATGGCACAATTTCTGGTCAGAGGTATTGGATATTAATCCTCACTTTGCTACTTAACTATATGACCAATATTTTCCTATATGAAGCAAGAGAATTTCATTGAGTGGTTTATGATGTTCTATATCTCAGACTATGTTAATCACAGTATATATCCTTATTTAATATAACAACAACATTATTATGATTTTACTTATTTTTTGTCTCTTCTCCTTTAAAATAGAATATAGAAAGAAAATTCCAATTAATTCATGTGCTAACAATATTTCTTAGGTCCCTGTCATATTGGCTTGGGCTAGCTTCTCTTAAGCCTTGCCTTGTCTAGGTGAGGCTAGTGCAAGGGTGGGGAACCTGAGCCTGCTAGTACTTTTCCTTAAGAGGCATTCAAACTTTTTAACACTTGTTTCTCTCAAGGTACTGCGTCAGGTTGAGCATGGCTTCCTGGATGCCTGAGTACAAAAATCCTTGAGCAGCTTCAGTTCCTTGCCCCAGGCTTCTGACTATGAACCAACAACATGAACAGCAGCAGAAAGTTGTGCTCAGTCAAAGCAATATGGTGTCCTCACTTGAATACCCTGTCCCTGTTGTGGCTAAGTAAACCTCCTTAAGAAAACAAACAAACAAAAAAACTTAAATGATCCAAGATTGTTGACACCTCATTAGATTGTTAGCTCCTTGAGGGCAGGGATTATCTTTTGCCTCCTTTTGAATCCCTAGCCACAGACACAATGCTTGGCCCATATCAGGTCCTTAATCAATTTTTGCTTATTAATTGATCATCTAATTTTGTTCCATCATCAAACCGGAATTTCCAGAGAGCAGCAGCACAAATCATGCACAGATCATGACACTTCAGTTTTCTAATTGTTTCAGTTATGAGAAAAAGTTAGTTTTTGCCTTTAATCAGTATCTATAGAGGTACAAACAGTCTTCTATATTGGCCAAGACTTCTGGGACCTCCTTAAGAGAGTTATTCCTGTAATTTTACAGATCCACAATCATGGTAGCTAAGGTTTAGGGAAAGGTTAATATGTGGTTGTTTTACTAGAATATGTCATTAATTTGTGATAGCTTCTTCATTAGAAAATGTATCTCAGATCAAACCCATCTACTATTTTTTCCCGTAGAATCCTGGGAAGGATGAAAATTTTGTGATTTGTAGTGAAGTGGTTTTTTACTGTCTTTTTTATCATGTGTTCTCTTTAAGAGCCTCTTGTATCTCTATGGGTTCAATCTTCAAGTTTCTTAGTGGGTGACTCATTAAACTAGTCACCATTGTATCCACCCACTCAGCCTCACACCACAATCCGCAAATTTGTGGATTCAGTGTCACAGAAGCATGAAAACCCTGGAATCCAGAATCTGTATTCAAGTTGTTCCAAAACAAATCAAGTAAAATATTAATTTTCATAAAATATTTCAGAAGAATTATCTGTTAGGAAAGTAGAATGTTTTCTAAGGATCCAAATCTGAAGGCTTGTATCATTTACCAAAATAATAATAGATGCTCTGTATAAGTTTGAGAAGAAAATGAAAGAGGATGTCACAGACGCCCAGCATGTCTGAAGATAGAAAACTGGAAATGCCTGAGGCAGCTGAAGGGGGAGGTATTGAGGGGGCGAAGATTTTGGCTTAAGAGAGAGACTTGATGCAGCTGGAGAGAAAATGAAAAAGATGAGCTGACTTTATAGCATCTAAACAGTGGAAGTAATCTGGGAGTATCTAATGCGGCAAGAGGTGACAGAAGATATTTATACTTCTTTGAGTGGCCAGAGGAGAGAGCAAAGAGGCATGGTAGTCCAGAATGTGCTCCAACATTAAATTTAAAATTCTTTTATGATAGGAAAATATTCACATAGAATTCATACCCCAACCTCAGGCCTAACTAATTCTCAGTATTTATTGATAACAAATAATCAAATTCTTCACAAATATGTTGTTTTTAATAGTTAGAGATGATTTGAACCCAATGTGCAATTTTTCTAAATAGCTCTACATAATTGGGCAGCAATAGTAGTAAGCATGGTAAAAACAAAACAAAACAAAACAAAAAAACCCCCAAACTTACTTAAATATTTTATTTCGAGGGTTCGGATGGAAGTTTTGAACAGTGAAGGCATTCCAAGGAGCATTTTCTAATGAATAAGTGGTAAAAGGATATGAACCAACAGGTCTCAAAAGAAGAATTTTAGACTTTATAACCATATGAAATAGTTCCCCAAAATACTAATAATAAAAGACATGCAAAACAAAATAGCTTTGAGGTTTTGTCTCATACCTAACAAATTGGCAAAGATGACTAAATATACAAAGAGTCAGTTATGAAGGGGCTATGAAAAGAAAGACACAACATACTGTTGGTAGAGTTATAAATTGATTAAAAATTCTGGAAAGGAATTTGTAATAATAATAAATAGCTAAGATTTATATAGCACCTACTGTGTGCCAGGCATTGTGCTAAGCCCTTTACCAATATTATCTCATTTGATCCTGGGAGGCTGATCCTATTATTATCCTCATTCTAGGATGAGAAAACTGAGGCCAACAGAGGTTAAATGATTTGTTCAGGGGCACACAGCTGTCAAGTGATGCAGTCAATTTAGACTTAGGTCTTCCTGACTCCAGGTCCAGAACTCTGTTTCTTGTGCCACCCAGCTGTTATCTCAAAAAATATGATAGGGGCAGCTAGGTGATGCAGTGGACAGAGCACCAGCCCTGGAGTCAGGAGGATATGAGTTCAAATGTGACCTGAGACACTTGACACCTACTAGCTCTGTGAACCTGGGCCAATCACTGAATGCTACTGCCTATCCAAAAAATAAAAAAGTGTTGTTCAGATGTTGGTAAGAGGGTCCCCAATTCCTGAACCTCAATTCACAATATGGGTATTAAGTAGGGAACATCCTTTACCTGGGGCAGCTAGGTGGTGCAGTGAATAGAGCACTGGCCCTGAAATCAGGACCTGAGTTCAAATTCAGCCTCAGACCAAACACTTGACACTTACTAGCTGTGTGACTTTGGGCAAGTCACTTAACCCCAACTACCTAAAAAAAAATCATATATACATACATACGTGACAAAAAATGTGCATTTTTTTACTGACATATCTATTCCTAAGTATATATCACAATGGGATCAATCACAGATTGAAGGAAAAGTCTGGTTTACACAAAAATATTTACAGTACCACTTTATGTGATAGCAAAAAACTGGAAACAAAG